>NW_027675562.1:447500-570000 GCF_965601325.2 Salmo salar | reverse complement strand
TGTCGGTGTGTATGTGTGTGTGTTGTCAGTGTGTGTGTGTGTGTGTTGTCGGTGTGTCTGTGTTTATGTGTTGTCGGTGTGTGTGTGTGTTGTCGGTGTGTGTGTGTGTGTTGTCGGTGTGTGTGTGTGTGTGTTGTCGGTTTGTGTGTGTGTGTGTGTGTTGTCGGTGTGTGTGTGTGTGTTGTCGGTGTGTGTGTGTTGTCGGTGTGTGTGTGTGTGTGTTGTCGGTGTGTGTGTGTGTTGTCAGTGTGTGTGTGTGTGTTGTCGGTGTGTGTGTGTGTGTTGTCGGTGTGTGTGTGTGTGTGTGTTGTCGGTGTGTGTGTGTGTGTGTGTTGTCGGTGTGTGTGTGTGTGTGTGTTGTCAGTGTGTGTGTGTGTTGCTGGTGTTTGTGTGTGTGTGTGTTGTCGGTGTGTGTGTGTGTGTTGTCGGTGTGTGTGTGTGTGTTGTCGGTGTGTGTGTGTTGTCGGTGTGTGTGTGTGTGTGTTGTCGGTGTGTGTGTGTGTGTGTGTGTGTGTGTTGTCGGTGTGTGTGTGTGTGTTGTCGGTGTGTGTGTGTGTGTTGTCGGTGTGTGTGTGTGTTGTCGGTGTGTATGTGTGTGTGTTGTCAGTGTGTGTGTGTGTGTGTTGTCGGTGTGTCTGTGTTTATGTGTTGTCGGTGTGTGTGTGTGTGTTGTCGGTGTGTGTGTGTGTGTTGTCGGTGTGTGTGTGTGTGTGTTGTCGGTTTGTGTGTGTGTGTGTGTGTTGTCGGTGTGTGTGTGTGTGTTGTCGGTGTGTGTGTGTTGTCGGTGTGTGTGTGTGTGTGTTGTCGGTGTGTGTGTGTGTTGTCAGTGTGTGTGTGTGTGTTGTCGGTGTGTGTGTGTGTGTTGTCGGTGTGTGTGTGTGTGTGTGTTGTCGGTGTGTGTGTGTGTGTGTGTTGTCGGTGTGTGTGTGTGTGTGTGTTGTCAGTGTGTGTGTGTGTTGCTGGTGTTTGTGTGTGTGTGTGTTGTCGGTGTGTGTGTGTGTGTTGTCGGTGTGTGTGTGTGTGTTGTCGGTGTGTGTGTGTTGTCGGTGTGTGTGTGTGTGTGTTGTCGGTGTGTGTGTGTGTGTGTGTGTGTGTGTTGTCGGTGTGTGTGTGTGTGTTGTCGGTGTGTGTGTGTGTGTTGTCGGTGTGTGTGTGTGTTGTCGGTGTGTGTGTGTGTGTTGTCGGTGTGTGTGTGTGTGTGTGTTGTCGGTGTGCGTGTGTGTGTGTGTTGTCGGTGTGTGTGTGTGTGTGTGTTGTCGGTGTGTGTGTGTGTGTGTGTTGTCGGTGTGTGTGTGGGTGTGTGTGTGTTGTGTGTGTGTGTGTTGTCGGTGTGTGTGTGTGTTGTCGGTGTGTGTGTGTGTGTTGTCGGTGTGTGTGTGTGTGTGTTGTCGGTGTGTGTGTGTGTGTGTGTGTTGTCGGTGTGTGTGTGTTATCGGTGTGTGTGTGTGTGTTGTCGGTGTGTGTGTGTGTGTTGTCGGTGTGTGTGTGTGTGTTGTCGGTGTGTTTGTGTGTGTGTGTGGTCGGTGTGTGTGTGTGAGTGTGTTGTCGGTGTGTGTGTGTTGTGTGTGTGTGTGTGTTGTCGGTGTGTGTGTGTGTTGTCGGTGTGTGTGTGTGTGTGTGTTGTCGGTGTGTGTGTGTGTGTGTGTGTTGTCGGTGTGTGTGTGTGTGTGTGTTGTGTTGTCGGTGTGTATGTGTGTGTGTTGTCAGTGTGTGTGTGTGTGTGTTGTCGGTGTGTCTGTGTTTATGTGTTGTCGGTGTGTGTGTGTGTGTGTTGTCGGTGTGTGTGTGTGTTGTCGGTGTGTGTGTGTGTGTGTTGTCGGTTTGTGTGTGTGTGTGTGTGTTGTCGGTGTGTGTGTGTGTGTTGTCGGTGTGTGTGTGTTGTCGGTGTGTGTGTGTGTGTGTGTTGTCGGTGTGTGTGTGTGTGTGTGTGTGTGTGTGTGTTGTCGGTGTGTGTGTGTGTGTTGTCGGTGTGTGTGTGTGTGTTGTCGGTGTGTGTGTGTGTGTTGTCGGTGTGTATGTGTGTGTGTTGTCAGTGTGTGTGTGTGTGTTTTGTCGGTGTGTGTGTGTTTATGTGTTGTCGGTGTGTGTGTGTGTGTGTTGTCGGTGTGTGTGTGTGTGTTGTCGGTGTGTGTGTGTGTTGTCGGTGTGTGTGTGTGTGTTGTCGGTGTGTGTGTGTGTGTTGTCGGTGTGTGTGTGTGTGTGTGTTGTCGGTGTGTGTGTGTGTGTGTGTTGTCGGTGTGTGTGTGTGTGTTGTCGGTGTGTGTGTGTGTGTGTTGTCGGTGTGTGTGTGTGTGTGTTGTCAATGTGTATGTGTGTGTGTTGTCGGTGTGTGTGTGTGTGTTGTCGGTGTGTGTGTGTGTTGTCGGTGTGTTTGTGTGTGTGTGTGGTCGGTGTGTGTGTGTGTGTGTGTTGTCGGTGTGTGTGTGTTGTGTGTGTGTGTGTGTTGTCGGTGTGTGTGTGTGTTGTCGGTGTGTGTGTGTGTGTGTGTTGTCGGTGTGTGTGTGTGTGTGTGTTGTCGGTGTGTGTGTGTGTGTGTGTGTGTGTTGTCGGTGTGTATGTGTGTGTGTTGTCAGTGTGTGTGTGTGTGTTTTGTCGGTGTGTGTGTGTTTATGTGTTGTCGGTGTGTGTGTGCGTGTGTTGTCGGTGTGTGTGTGTGTGTTGTCGGTGTGTGTGTGTGTTGTCGGTGTGTGTGTGTGTGTTGTCGGTGTGTGTGTGTGTGTGTGTTGTCGGTGTGTGTGTGTGTGTGTTGTCGGTGTGTGTGTGTGTGTGTGTTGTCGGTGTGTGTGTGTGTGTTGTCGGTGTGTGTGTGTGTGTGTTGTCGGTGTGTGTGTGTGTGTGTTGTCGGTGTGTGTGTGTGTGTTGTCGGTGTGTGTGTGTGTGTGTTGTCAATGTGTATGTGTGTGTGTTGTCAGTGTGTGTGTGTGTGTGTTGTCGGTGTGTGTGTGTTTATGTGTTGTCGGTGTGTGTGTGTGTGTGTTGTCGCTGTGTGTGTGTGTGTTGTCGGTGTGTGTGTGTATTGTCGGTGTGTGTGTGTGTGTTGTCGGTGCGTGTGTGTGTGTGTTGTCGGTTTGTGTGTGTGTGTGTGTGTTGTCGGTGTGTGTGTGTGTGTTGCCGATGTGTGTGTGTGTTGTCGGTGTGTGTTGTCGGTGTGTGTGTGTGTTGTCGGTGTGTGTGTGTTGTCAGTGTGTGTGTGTGTTGCTGGTGTTTGTGTGTGTGTGTGTTGTCGGTGTGTGTGTGTGTTGTCGGTGTGTGTGTGTGTGTTGTCGGTGTGTGTGTGTTGTCGGTGTGTGTGTGTGTGTGTGTTGTCGGTGTGTGTGTGTGTGTGTGTGTGTGTGTGTGTTGTCGGTGTGTGTGTGTGTGTTGTCGGTGTGTGTGTGTGTGTTGTCGGTGTGTGTGTGTGTTGTCGGTGTGTGTGTGTGTGTTGTCGGTGTGTGTGTGTGTGTGTGTTGTCGGTGTGCGTGTGTGTGTGTGTTGTCGGTGTGTGTGTGTGTGTGTGTTGTCGGTGTGTGTGTGTGTGTGTGTTGTCGGTGTGTGTGTGTGTGTGTGTGTGTTGTGTGTGTGTGTGTTGTCGGTGTGTGTGTGTGTGTGTGTGTGTGTTGTCGGTGTGTGTGTGTGTGTGTGTTTGTGTTGTCGGTGTGTGTGTGTGTGTGTGTTGTGTGTGTGTGTGTTGTCGGTGTGTGTGTGTGTTGTCGGTGTGTGTGTGTGTGTGTTGTCGGTGTGTGTGTGTGTGTGTGTTGTCGGTGTGTGTGTGTGTTGTCGGTGTGTGTGTGTGTGTGTGTGTGTTGTCGGTGTGTGTGTGTGTTGTCGGTGTGTGTGTGTGTGTTGTCGTTGTGTGTGTGTGTGTGTGTTGTCGGTGTGTATGTGTGTGTGTTGTCAGTGTGTGTGTGTGTGTGTTGTCGGTGTGTCTGTGTTTATGTGTTGTCGGTGTGTGTGTGTGTGTGTTGTCGGTGTGTGTGTGTGTGTTGTCGGTGTGTGTGTGTGTGTTGTCGGTTTGTGTGTGTGTGTTGTCGGTGTGTGTGTGTGTGTTGTCGGTGTGTGTGTGTTGTCGGTGTGTGTGTGTGTGTGTGTTGTCGGTGTGTGTGTGTGTGTGTGTGTTGTCGGTGTGTGTGTGTGTGTTGTCGGTGTGTGTGTGTGTGTTGTCGGTGTGTGTGTGTGTGTGTTGTCGGTGTGTGTGTGTGTGTTGTCGGTGTGTGTGTGTGTTGTCGGTGTGTGTGTGTGTGTTGTCGGTGTGTGTGTGTGTGTGTTGTCGGTGTGTGTGTGTGTGTGTGTTGTCGGTGTGTGTGTGTGTGTGTGTTGTCGGTGTGTGTGTGTGTGTTGTCGGTGTGTGTGTGTGTGTGTTGTCGGTGTGTGTGTGTGTGTGTTGTCAATGTGTATGTGTGTGTGTTGTCGGTGTGTGTGTGTGTGTTGTCGGTGTGTGTGTGTGTTGTCGGTGTGTTTGTGTGTGTGTGTGGTCGGTGTGTGTGTGTGTGTGTGTTGTCGGTGTGTGTGTGTTGTGTGTGTGTGTGTGTTGTCGGTGTGTGTGTGTGTTGTCGGTGTGTGTGTGTGTGTGTGTTGTCGGTGTGTGTGTGTGTGTGTGTTGTCGGTGTGTGTGTGTGTGTGTGTGTGTGTGTGTTGTCGGTGTGTATGTGTGTGTGTTGTCAGTGTGTGTGTGTGTGTTTTGTCGGTGTGTGTGTGTTTATGTGTTGTCGGTGTGTGTGTGCGTGTGTTGTCGGTGTGTGTGTGTGTGTTGTCGGTGTGTGTGTGTGTTGTCGGTGTGTGTGTGTGTGTTGTCGGTGTGTGTGTGTGTGTGTGTTGTCGGTGTGTGTGTGTGTGTGTTGTCGGTGTGTGTGTGTGTGTGTGTTGTCGGTGTGTGTGTGTGTGTTGTCGGTGTGTGTGTGTGTGTGTTGTCGGTGTGTGTGTGTGTGTGTTGTCGGTGTGTGTGTGTGTGTTGTCGGTGTGTGTGTGTGTGTGTTGTCAATGTGTATGTGTGTGTGTTGTCAGTGTGTGTGTGTGTGTGTTGTCGGTGTGTGTGTGTTTATGTGTTGTCGGTGTGTGTGTGTGTGTGTTGTCGCTGTGTGTGTGTGTGTTGTCGGTGTGTGTGTGTGTTGTCGGTGTGTGTGTGTGTGTTGTCGGTGCGTGTGTGTGTGTGTTGTCGGTTTGTGTGTGTGTGTGTGTGTTGTCGGTGTGTGTGTGTGTGTTGCCGATGTGTGTGTGTGTTGTCGGTGTGTGTTGTCGGTGTGTGTGTGTGTTGTCGGTGTGTGTGTGTTGTCAGTGTGTGTGTGTGTTGCTGGTGTTTGTGTGTGTGTGTGTTGTCGGTGTGTGTGTGTGTTGTCGGTGTGTGTGTGTGTGTTGTCGGTGTGTGTGTGTTGTCGGTGTGTGTGTGTGTGTGTGTTGTCGGTGTGTGTGTGTGTGTGTGTGTGTGTGTGTGTTGTCGGTGTGTGTGTGTGTGTTGTCGGTGTGTGTGTGTGTGTTGTCGGTGTGTGTGTGTGTTGTCGGTGTGTGTGTGTGTGTTGTCGGTGTGTGTGTGTGTGTGTGTTGTCGGTGTGCGTGTGTGTGTGTGTTGTCGGTGTGTGTGTGTGTGTGTGTTGTCGGTGTGTGTGTGTGTGTGTGTTGTCGGTGTGTGTGTGTGTGTGTGTGTGTTGTGTGTGTGTGTGTTGTCGGTGTGTGTGTGTGTGTGTGTGTGTGTTGTCGGTGTGTGTGTGTGTGTGTGTTTGTGTTGTCGGTGTGTGTGTGTGTGTGTGTTGTGTGTGTGTGTGTTGTCGGTGTGTGTGTGTGTTGTCGGTGTGTGTGTGTGTGTGTTGTCGGTGTGTGTGTGTGTGTGTGTTGTCGGTGTGTGTGTGTGTTGTCGGTGTGTGTGTGTGTGTGTGTGTGTTGTCGGTGTGTGTGTGTGTTGTCGGTGTGTGTGTGTTGTCGTTGTGTGTGTGTGTGTGTGTTGTCGGTGTGTATGTGTGTGTGTTGTCAGTGTGTGTGTGTGTGTGTTGTCGGTGTGTCTGTGTTTATGTGTTGTCGGTGTGTGTGTGTGTGTGTTGTCGGTGTGTGTGTGTGTGTTGTCGGTGTGTGTGTGTGTGTTGTCGGTTTGTGTGTGTGTGTTGTCGGTGTGTGTGTGTGTGTTGTCGGTGTGTGTGTGTTGTCGGTGTGTGTGTGTGTGTGTGTTGTCGGTGTGTGTGTGTGTGTGTGTGTGTGTTGTCGGTGTGTGTGTGTGTGTTGTCGGTGTGTGTGTGTGTGTTGTCGGTGTGTGTGTGTGTGTTGTCGGTGTGTATGTGTGTGTGTTGTCAGTGTGTGTGTGTGTGTTTTGTCGGTGTGTGTGTGTTTATGTGTTGTCGGTGTGTGTGTGTGTGTGTTGTCGGTGTGTGTGTGTGTGTTGTCGGTGTGTGTGTGTGTTGTCGGTGTGTGTGTGTGTGTTGTCGGTGTGTGTGTGTGTGTGTGTTGTCGGTGTGTGTGTGTGTGTGTTGTCGGTGTGTGTGTGTGTGTTGTCGGTGTGTTTGTGTGTGTGTTGTCGGTGTGTGTGTGTGTGTGTTGTCAATGTGTATGTGTGTGTGTTGTCGGTGTGTGTGTGTGTGTTGTCGGTGTGTGTGTGTGTTGTCGGTGTGTTTGTGTGTGTGTGTGGTCGGTGTGTGTGTGTGTGTTGTCGGTGTGTGTGTGTTGTCGGTGTGTGTGTGTGTTGTCGGTGTGTGTGTGTGTGTGTGTTGTCGGTGTGTGTGTGTGTGTGTGTTGTCGGTGTGTGTGTGTGTGTGTGTTTGTGTTGTCGGTGTGTATGTGTGTGTGTTGTGTGTGTGTGTGTTGTCGGTGTGTGTGTGTGTTGTCGGTGTGTGTGTGTGTGTGTTGTCGGTGTGTGTGTGTGTGTGTGTTGTCGGTGTGTGTGTGTGTTGTCGGTGTGTGTGTGTGTGTGTGTGTGTGTGTGTTGTCGGTGTGTGTGTGTGTTGTCGGTGTGTATGTGTGTGTGTTGTCAATGTGTGTGTGTGTGTGTTGTCGGTGTGTCTGTGTTTATGTGTTGTCGGTGTGTGTGTGTGTGTGTTGTCGGTGTGTGTGTGTGTTGTCGGTGTGTGTGTGTGTGTGTTGTCGGTTTGTGTGTGTGTGTGTGTGTTGTCGGTGTGTGTGTGTGTGTTGTCGGTGTGTGTGTGTTGTCGGTGTGTGTGTGTGTGTTGTCGGTGTGTGTGTGTGTGTTGTCGGTGTGTTTGTGTGTGTGTGTTGTCGCTGTGTGTGTGTGTGTGTTGTCGGTGTGTGTGTGTGTGTGTTGTGTGTGTGTGTTGTCGGTGTGTGTGTGTGTGTTGTCGGTGTGTGTGTGTGTGTGTTGTCGGTGTGTGTGTGTGTGTGTGTGTTGTCGGTGTGTGTGTGTTATCGGTGTGTGTGTGTGTGTGTTGTCGGTGTGTGTGTGTGTGTTGTCGGTGTGTGTGTGTGTTGTCGGTGTGTTTGTGTGTGTGTGTGGTCGGTGTGTGTGTGTGTGTGTGTTGTCGGTGTGTGTGTGTTGTGTGTGTGTGTGTGTTGTCGGTGTGTGTGTGTGTTGTCGGTGTGTGTGTGTGTGTGTGTTGTCGGTGTGTGTGTGTGTGTGTGTGTTGTCGGTGTGTGTGTGTGTGTGTGTTTGTGTTGTCGGTGTGTGTGTGTGTGTGTGTTGTGTGTGTGTGTGTTGTCGGTGTGTGTGTGTGTTGTCGGTGTGTGTGTGTGTGTGTTGTCAATGTGTATGTGTGTGTGTTGTCAGTGTGTGTGTGTGTGTGTTGTCGGTGTGTGTGTGTTTATGTGTTGTCGGTGTGTGTGTGTGTGTGTTGTCGCTGTGTGTGTGTGTGTTGTCGGTGTGTGTGTGTGTTGTCGGTGTGTGTGTGTGTGTTGTCGGTGCGTGTGTGTGTGTGTTGTCGGTTTGTGTGTGTGTGTGTGTGTTGTCGGTGTGTGTGTGTGTGTTGCCGATGTGTGTGTGTGTTGTCGGTGTGTGTTGTCGGTGTGTGTGTGTGTTGTCGGTGTGTGTGTGTTGTCAGTGTGTGTGTGTGTTGCTGGTGTTTGTGTGTGTGTGTGTTGTCGGTGTGTGTGTGTGTTGTCGGTGTGTGTGTGTGTGTTGTCGGTGTGTGTGTGTTGTCGGTGTGTGTGTGTGTGTGTGTTGTCGGTGTGTGTGTGTGTGTGTGTGTGTGTGTGTGTTGTCGGTGTGTGTGTGTGTGTTGTCGGTGTGTGTGTGTGTGTTGTCGGTGTGTGTGTGTGTTGTCGGTGTGTGTGTGTGTGTTGTCGGTGTGTGTGTGTGTGTGTGTTGTCGGTGTGCGTGTGTGTGTGTGTTGTCGGTGTGTGTGTGTGTGTGTGTTGTCGGTGTGTGTGTGTGTGTGTGTTGTCGGTGTGTGTGTGTGTGTGTGTGTGTTGTGTGTGTGTGTGTTGTCGGTGTGTGTGTGTGTGTGTGTGTGTGTTGTCGGTGTGTGTGTGTGTGTGTGTTTGTGTTGTCGGTGTGTGTGTGTGTGTGTGTTGTGTGTGTGTGTGTTGTCGGTGTGTGTGTGTGTTGTCGGTGTGTGTGTGTGTGTGTTGTCGGTGTGTGTGTGTGTGTGTGTTGTCGGTGTGTGTGTGTGTTGTCGGTGTGTGTGTGTGTGTGTGTGTGTTGTCGGTGTGTGTGTGTGTTGTCGGTGTGTGTGTGTTGTCGTTGTGTGTGTGTGTGTGTGTTGTCGGTGTGTATGTGTGTGTGTTGTCAGTGTGTGTGTGTGTGTGTTGTCGGTGTGTCTGTGTTTATGTGTTGTCGGTGTGTGTGTGTGTGTTGTCGGTGTGTGTGTGTGTGTTGTCGGTGTGTGTGTGTGTGTTGTCGGTTTGTGTGTGTGTGTTGTCGGTGTGTGTGTGTGTGTTGTCGGTGTGTGTGTGTTGTCGGTGTGTGTGTGTGTGTGTGTTGTCGGTGTGTGTGTGTGTGTGTGTGTGTGTTGTCGGTGTGTGTGTGTGTGTTGTCGGTGTGTGTGTGTGTGTTGTCGGTGTGTGTGTGTGTGTTGTCGGTGTGTATGTGTGTGTGTTGTCAGTGTGTGTGTGTGTGTTTTGTCGGTGTGTGTGTGTTTATGTGTTGTCGGTGTGTGTGTGTGTGTGTTGTCGGTGTGTGTGTGTGTGTTGTCGGTGTGTGTGTGTGTTGTCGGTGTGTGTGTGTGTGTTGTCGGTGTGTGTGTGTGTGTGTGTTGTCGGTGTGTGTGTGTGTGTGTTGTCGGTGTGTGTGTGTGTGTTGTCGGTGTGTTTGTGTGTGTGTTGTCGGTGTGTGTGTGTGTGTGTTGTCAATGTGTATGTGTGTGTGTTGTCGGTGTGTGTGTGTGTGTTGTCGGTGTGTGTGTGTGTTGTCGGTGTGTTTGTGTGTGTGTGTGGTCGGTGTGTGTGTGTGTGTTGTCGGTGTGTGTGTGTTGTCGGTGTGTGTGTGTGTTGTCGGTGTGTGTGTGTGTGTGTGTTGTCGGTGTGTGTGTGTGTGTGTGTTGTCGGTGTGTGTGTGTGTGTGTGTTTGTGTTGTCGGTGTGTATGTGTGTGTGTTGTGTGTGTGTGTGTTGTCGGTGTGTGTGTGTGTTGTCGGTGTGTGTGTGTGTGTGTTGTCGGTGTGTGTGTGTGTGTGTGTTGTCGGTGTGTGTGTGTGTTGTCGGTGTGTGTGTGTGTGTGTGTGTGTGTGTGTTGTCGGTGTGTGTGTGTGTTGTCGGTGTGTATGTGTGTGTGTTGTCAGTGTGTGTGTGTGTGTGTTGTCGGTGTGTCTGTGTTTATGTGTTGTCGGTGTGTGTGTGTGTGTGTTGTCGGTGTGTGTGTGTGTTGTCGGTGTGTGTGTGTGTGTGTTGTCGGTTTGTGTGTGTGTGTGTGTGTTGTCGGTGTGTGTGTGTGTGTTGTCGGTGTGTGTGTGTTGTCGGTGTGTGTGTGTGTGTTGTCGGTGTGTGTGTGTGTGTTGTCGGTGTGTTTGTGTGTGTGTGTTGTCGCTGTGTGTGTGTGTGTGTTGTCGGTGTGTGTGTGTGTGTGTTGTGTGTGTGTGTTGTCGGTGTGTGTGTGTGTGTTGTCGGTGTGTGTGTGTGTGTGTTGTCGGTGTGTGTGTGTGTGTGTGTGTTGTCGGTGTGTGTGTGTTATCGGTGTGTGTGTGTGTGTGTTGTCGGTGTGTGTGTGTGTGTTGTCGGTGTGTGTGTGTGTTGTCGGTGTGTTTGTGTGTGTGTGTGGTCGGTGTGTGTGTGTGTGTGTGTTGTCGGTGTGTGTGTGTTGTGTGTGTGTGTGTGTTGTCGGTGTGTGTGTGTGTTGTCGGTGTGTGTGTGTGTGTGTGTTGTCGGTGTGTGTGTGTGTGTGTGTGTTGTCGGTGTGTGTGTGTGTGTGTGTTTGTGTTGTCGGTGTGTGTGTGTGTGTGTGTTGTGTGTGTGTGTGTTGTCGGTGTGTGTGTGTGTTGTCGGTGTGTGTGTGTGTGTGTGTGTTGTCGGTGTGTGTGTGTGTGTGTGTTGTCGGTGTGTGTGTGTGTTGTCGGTGTGTGTGTGTGTGTGTGTGTGTGTGTGTTGTCGGTGTGTGTGTGTGTTGTCGGTGTGTGTGTGTGTGTTGTCGGTGTGTGTGTGTGTGTGTGTTGTCGGTGTGTATGTGTGTGTGTTGTCAGTGTGTGTGTGTGTGTGTTGTCGGTGTGTCTGTGTTTATGTGTTGTCGGTGTGTGTGTGTGTGTGTTGTCGGTGTGTGTGTGTGTGTTGTCGGTGTGTGTGTGTGTGTGTTGTCGGTTTGTGTGTGTGTGTGTGTGTTGTCGGTGTGTGTGTGTGTGTTGTCGGTGTGTGTGTGTTGTCGGTGTGTGTGTGTGTGTGTGTTGTCGGTGTGTGTGTGTGTGTGTGTGTGTGTGTGTTGTCGGTGTGTGTGTGTGTGTTGTCGGTGTGTGTGTGTGTGTTGTCGGTGTGTGTGTGTGTGTTGTCGGTGTGTGTGTGTGTGTTGTCGGTGTGTGTGTGTGTGTGTGTGTTGTCGGTGTGTGTGTGTTATCGGTGTGTGTGTGTGTGTGTGTGTGTGTTGTCGGTGCGTGTGTGTGTTATCGGTGTGTGTGTGTGTGTGTGTGTTGTCGGTGTGTGTGTGTGTGTGTGTGTGTGTTGTCGGTGTGTGTGTGTGTGTGTTGTGGGTGTGTTGTCGGTGTGTGTGTGTGTGTGTTGTCGGTGTGTGCGTGTGTTTTTTGTCGGTGTGTGTGTGTGTGTGTTGTCGGTGTGTGTGTGTGTGTTGTGTGTGTGTGTGTTGTCGGTGTGTGTGTGTGTTGTCGGTGTGTGTGTGTGTGTGTGTGTGTGTGTTGTCGGTGTGTGTGTGTGTGTTGTCGGTGTGTGTGTGTGTTGTCGGTGTGTGTGTGTGTGTGTGTGTTGTCGGTGTGTGTGTGTGTGTTGTCGGTGTGTGTGTGTGTTGTCGGTGTGTGTGTGTGTGTTGTCGGTGTGTTTGTGTGTGTGTGTTGTCGCTGTGTGTGTGTGTGTGTTGTCGGTGTGTGTGTGTGTGTGTTGTGTGTGTGTGTGTTGTCGGTGTGTGTGTGTGTGTTGTCGGTGTGTGTGTGTGTTGTCGGTGTGTGTGTGTGTGTGTTGTCGGTGTGTGTGTGTGTGTGTGTTGTCGGTGTGTGTGTGTGTTGTCGGTGTGTGTGTGTGTGTGTGTGTGTGTGTGTTGTCGGTGTGTGTGTGTGTTGTCGGTGTGTGTGTGTGTGTGTGTCGGTGTGTGTGTGTGTGTGTGTTGTCGGTGTGTATGTGTGTGTGTTGTCAGTGTGTGTGTGTGTGTGTTGTCGGTGTGTCTGTGTTTATGTGTTGTCGGTGTGTGTGTGTGTGTGTTGTCGGTGTGTGTGTGTGTTGTCGGTGTGTGTGTGTGTTGTCGGTTTGTGTGTGTGTGTGTGTGTTGTCGGTGTGTGTGTGTGTGTTGTCGGTGTGTGTGTGTTGTCGGTGTGTGTGTGTGTGTTGTCGGTGTGTGTGTGTGTGTTGTCGGTGTGTTTGTGTGTGTGTGTTGTCGCTGTGTGTGTGTGTGTGTTGTCGGTGTGTGTGTGTGTGTGTTGTGTGTGTGTGTGTTGTCGGTGTGTGTGTGTGTGTTGTCGCTGTGTGTGTGTGTGTGTTGTCGGTGTGTGTGTGTGTGTGTGTTGTCGGTGTGTGTGTGTGTGTGTGTGTTGTCGGTGTGTGTGTGTGTGTTTGTGTTGTCGGTGTGTGTGTGTGTGTGTGTTGTGTGTGTGTGTGTTGTCGGTGTGTGTGTGTTATCGGTGTGTGTGTGTGTGTTGTCGGTGTGTGTGTGTGTGTTGTCGGTGTGTGTGTGTGTTGTCGGTGTGTTTGTGTGTGTGTGTGGTCGGTGTGTGTGTGTGTGTGTGTTGTCGGTGTGTGTGTGTTGTGTGTGTGTGTGTGTTGTCGGTGTGTGTGTGTGTTGTCGGTGTGTGTGTGTGTGTGTGTTGTCGGTGTGTGTCTGTGTGTGTGTGTTGTCGGTGTGTGTGTGTGTGTTTGTGTTGTCGGTGTGTGTGTGTGTGTGTGTTGTGTGTGTGTGTGTTGTCGGTGTGTGTGTGTGTTGTCGGTGTGTGTGTGTGTGTGTGTTGTCGGTGTGTGTGTGTGTGTGTGTTGTCGGTGTGTGTGTGTGTTGTCGGTGTGTGTGTGTGTGTGTGTGTGTGTGTGTTGTCGGTGTGTGTGTGTGTTGTCGGTGTGTGTGTGTGTGTTGTCGGTGTGTGTGTGTGTGTGTGTTGTCGGTGTGTATGTGTGTGTGTTGTCAGTGTGTGTGTGTGTGTGTTGTCGGTGTGTCTGTGTTTATGTGTTGTCGGTGTGTGTGTGTGTGTGTTGTCGGTGTGTGTGTGTGTGTTGTCGGTGTGTGTGTGTGTGTGTTGTCGGTTTGTGTGTGTGTGTGTGTGTTGTCGGTGTGTGTGTGTGTGTTGTCGGTGTGTGTGTGTTGTCGGTGTGTGTGTGTGTGTGTGTTGTCGGTGTGTGTGTGTGGTGTGTGTGTGTGTGTGTTGTCGGTGTGTGTGTGTGTGTTGTCGGTGTGTGTGTGTGTGTTGTCGGTGTGTGTGTGTGTGTTGTCGGTGTGTGTGTGTGTGTGTGTGTTGTCGGTGTGTGTGTGTTATCGGTGTGTGTGTGTGTGTGTGTGTGTGTTGTCGGTGCGTGTGTGTGTTATCGGTGTGTGTGTGTGTGTGTGTGTTGTCGGTGTGTGTGTGTGTGTGTGTGTGTGTTGTCGGTGTGTGTGTGTGTGTGTTGTGGGTGTGTTGTCGGTGTGTGTGTGTGTGTGTTGTCGGTGTGTGCGTGTGTTTTTTGTCGGTGTGTGTGTGTGTGTGTTGTCGGTGTGTGTGTGTGTGTTGTGTGTGTGTGTGTTGTCGGTGTGTGTGTGTGTTGTCGGTGTGTGTGTGTGTGTGTGTGTGTGTGTTGTCGGTGTGTGTGTGTGTGTTGTCGGTGTGTGTGTGTGTGTTGTCGGTGTGTGTGTGTGTGTGTGTGTTGTCGGTGTGTGTGTGTGTGTTGTCGGTGTGTGTGTGTGTTGTCGGTGTGTGTGTGTGTGTTGTCGGTGTGTTTGTGTGTGTGTGTTGTCGCTGTGTGTGTGTGTGTGTTGTCGGTGTGTGTGTGTGTGTGTTGTGTGTGTGTGTGTGTTGTCGGTGTGTGTGTGTGTGTTGTCGGTGTGTGTGTGTGTATGTGTTGTCGGTGTGTGTGTGTGTGTTGTCGGTGAGTGTGTGTGTGTGTTGTCGGTGTGTGTGTGTGTGTTGTCGGTATGTGTGTGTGTGTTGCTGGTGTTTGTGTGTGTGTGTGTTGTCGGTGTGTGTGTGTGTGTTGTCGGTGTGTGTGTGTGTGTGTGTGTGTGTGTGTGTGTGTGTGTGTGTGTCGGTGTGTGTGTGTGTGTTGTCGGTGTGTGTGTGTGTGTGTGTTGTCGGTGTGTGTGTGTGTGTTGTCGGTGTGTGTGTGTGTGTGTTGTCGGTGTGTTTGTGTGTGTGTGTGGTCGGTGTGTGTGTGTGTTGTCGGTGTGTGTGTGTTGTGTGTGTGTGTGTTGTCGGTGTGTGTGTGTGTTGTCGGTGTGTGTGTGTGTGTGTGTGTGTTGTCGGTGTGTGTGTGTGTGTGTGTGTGTTGTCGGTGTGTGTGTGTGTGTTTGTGTTGTCGGTGTGTGTGTGTGTGTTGTGTGTGTGTGTGTTGTCGGTGTGTGTGTGTGATGTCGGTGTGTGTGTGTGTGTGTTGTCGGTGTGTGTGTGTGTGTGTATGTGTGTGTGTGTGTTGTCGGTGTGTGTGTGTGTTGTCGGTGTGTGTGTGTGTGTTGTCGGTGTGTGTGTGTGTGTGTGTGTGTTGTCGGTGTGTATGTGTGTGTGTTGTCAGTGTGTGTGTGTGTGTGTTGTCGGTGTGTGTGTGTTTATGTGTTGTCGGTGTGTGTGTGTGTGTGTTGTCGGTGTGTGTGTGTGTGTTGTCGGTGTGTGTGTGTGTGTGTTGTCGGTTTGTGTGTGTGTGTGTGTGTTGTCGGTGTGTGTGTGTTGTCGGTG
Organism: Salmo salar; assembly: GCF_965601325.2. Taxonomy (NCBI): domain Eukaryota; kingdom Metazoa; phylum Chordata; class Actinopteri; order Salmoniformes; family Salmonidae; genus Salmo; species Salmo salar. Next base: position 555,665 of record NW_027675562.1, on the reverse strand, counting down.
TGTGTGTGTGTTGTCGGTGTGTGTGTGTGTGTTGTCGGTGTGTGTGTGTGTTGTCGGTGTGTGTGTTGTCGGTGTGTGTGTGTGTGTTGTCGGTGTGTGTGTGTGTGTGTGTTGTCGGTGTGTGTGTGTTATCGGTGTGTGTGTGTGTGTGGGTTGTCGGTGTGTGTGTGTGTTATCGGTGTGTGTGTGTGTGTGTGTGTTGTCGGTGTGTGTGTGTGTGTGTGTGTGTGTGTGTGTCGGTGTGTGTGTGTGTGTTGTCGGTGTGTGTGTGTGTGTGTGTTGTCGGTTGTGTGTGTGTGTGTGTGTGTTGTCGGTGTGTGTGTGTGTGTTGTCGGTGTGTGTGTGTTGTCGGTGTGTGTGTGTGTGTGTGTTGTCGGTGTGTGTGTGTGTGTGTGTGTGTGTGTGTTGTCGGTGTGTGTGTGTGTGTTGTCGGTGTGTGTGTATGTGTTGTCGGTGTGTGTGTGTGTGTTGTCGGTGTGTATGTGTGTGTGTTGTCAGTGTGTGTGTGTGTGTTTTGTCGGTGTGTGTGTGTTTATGTGTTGTCGGTGTGTGTGTGTGTGTGTTGTCGGTGTGTGTGTGTGTGTTGTCGGTGTGTGTGTGTGTTGTCGGTGTGTGTGTGTGTGTGTTGTCGGTGTGTGTGTGTGTGTGTTGTCAATGTGTATGTGTGTGTGTTGTCAGTGTGTGTGTGTGTGTGTGTTGTCGGTGTGTGTGTGTTTATGTGTTGTCGGTGTGTGTGTGTGTGTGTTGTCGCTGTGTGTGTGTGTGTTGTCGGTGTGTGTGTGTGTTGTCGGTGTGTGTGTGTGTGTTGTCGGTGTGTGTGTGTGTGTGTTGTCGGTTTGTGTGTGTGTGTGTGTGTTGTCGGTGTGTGTGTGTGTGTTGCCGATGTGTGTGTGTGTTGTCGGTGTGTGTGTGTTGTCGGTGTGTGTGTGTGTTGTCGGTGTGTGTGTGTGTGTGTGTTGTCGGTGTGTGTGTGTTGTCGGTGTGTGTGTGTGTGTGTTGTCGGTGTGTGTGTGTGTGTGTTGTCGGTGTGTGTGTGTGTTGTCAGTGTGTGTGTGTGTGTGTTGTCGGTGTGTGTGTGTGTGTTGTCGGTGTGTGTGTGTGTGTGTTGTCGGTGTGTGTGTGTGTGTGTTGTCGGTGTGTGTGTGTGTGTGTGTTGTCAGTGTGTGTGTGTGTTGCTGGTGTTTGTGTGTGTGTGTGTTGTCGGTGTGTGTGTGTGTGTTGTCGGTGTGTGTGTGTGTGTTGTCGGTGTGTGTGTGTTGTCGGTGTGTGTGTGTGTGTGTGTGTGTTGTCGGTGTGTGTGTGTGTGTTGTCGGTGTGTGTGTGTGTGTGTGTGTTGTCGGTGTGTGTGTGTGTGATGTGTGTGTGTTGTCAGTGTGTGTGTGTGTGTGTGTGTTGTCGGTGTGTGTGTGTTTATGTGTTGTCGGTGTGTGTGTGTGTGTGTGTGTTGTCGGTGTGTGTGTGTGTGTTGTCGGTGTGTGTGTGTGTTGTCGGTGTGTGTGTGTGTGTTGTCGGTGTGTGTGTGTGTTGTCGGTGTGCGTGTGTGTGTGTGTTGTCGGTGTGTGTGTGTGTGTGTGTTGTCGGTGTGTGTGTGTGTGTGTTGTCGGTGTGTGTGTGGGTGTGTGTGTGTTGTGTGTGTGTGTGTTGTCGGTGTGTGTGTGTGTGTGTTGTCGGTGTGTGTGTGTGTGTTGTCGGTGTGTGTGTGTGTGTGTTGTCGGTGTGTGTGTGTGTGTGTGTGTTGTCGGTGTGTGTGTGTTATCGGTGTGTGTGTGTGTGTGTGTGTTGTCGGTGCGTGTGTGTGTTATCGGTGTGTGTGTGTGTGTGTGTGTTGTCGGTGTGTGTGTGTGTGTGTGTGTGTGTGTTGTCGGTGTGTGTGTGTGTGTGTTGTGGGTGTGTTGTCGGTGTGTGTGTGTGTGTGTTGTCGGTGTGTGCGTGTGTGTTTTGTCGGTGTGTGTGTGTGTGTGTTGTCGGTGTGTGTGTGGGTGTTGTGTGTGTGTGTGTTGTCGGTGTGTGTGTGTGTTGTCGGTGTGTGTGTGTGTGTGTGTGTGTGTTGTCGGTGTGTGTGTGTGTGTTGTCGGTGTGTGTGTGTGTGTGTGTTGTCGGTGTGTGTGTGTTGTCAGTGTGTGTGTGTGTGTGTTGTCGGTGTGTGTGTGTGTGTGTGTGTTGTCGGTGTGTGTGTGTGTGTTGTCGGTGTGTGTGTGTGTGTTGTCGGTGTGTGTGTGTGTGTTGTCGGTGTGTTTGTGTGTGTGTGTTGTCGCTGTGTGTGTGTGTGTGTTGTCGGTGTGTGTGTGTGTGTGTTGTGTGTGTGTGTGTTGTCGGTGTGTGTGTGTGTGTTGTCGGTGTGTGTGTGTGTATGTGTTGTCGGTGTGTGTGTGTGTGTGTGTGTGTTGTCGGTGAGTGTGTGTGTGTGTTGTCGGTGTGTGTGTGTGTGTTGTCGGTATGTGTGTGTGTGTTGCTGGTGTTTGTGTGTGTGTGTGTTGTCGGTGTGTGTGTGTGTGTTGTCGGTGTGTGTGTGTGTGTGTGTGTGTGTGTGTGTGTTGTCGGTGTGTGTGTGTGTGTTGTCGGTGTGTGTGTGTGTGTGTGTTGTCGGTGTGTGTGTGTGTGTTGTCGGTGTGTGTGTGTGTGTTGTCGGTGTGTTTGTGTGTGTGTGTGGTCGGTGTGTGTGTGTGTGTGTTGTCGGTGTGTGTGTGTTGTGTGTGTGTGTGTTGTCGTGTGTGTGTGTGTTGTCGGTGTGTGTGTGTGTGTGTGTTGTCGGTGTGTGTGTGTGTGTGTGTGTGTGTCGGTGTGTGTGTGTGTGTTTGTGTTGTCGGTGTGTGTGTGTGTGTGTGTTGTGTGTGTGTGTGTTGTCGGTGTGTGTGTGTTGTCGGTGTGTGTGTGTGTGTGTTGTCGGTGTGTGTGTGTGTGTGTGTGTGTGTGTGTGTGTGTGTTGTCGGTGTGTGTGTGTGTTGTCGGTGTGTGTGTGTGTGTTGTCGGTGTGTGTGTGTGTGTGTGTGTTGTCGGTGTGTATGTGTGTGTGTTGTCAGTGTGTGTGTGTGTGTGTTGTCGGTGTGTGTGTGTTTATGTGTTGTTGGTGTGTGTGTGTGTGTGTTGTCGGTGTGTGTGTGTGTGTTGTCGGTGTGTGTGTGTGTTGTCGGTTTGTGTGTGTGTGTGTGTGTTGTCGGTGTGTGTGTGTGTTGTCGGTTTGTGTGTGTGTGTGTGTGTTGTCGGTGTGTGTGTGTGTGTTGTCGGTGTGTGTGTGTGTTGTCGGTGTGTGTGTGTGTGTTGTCGGTGTGTGTGTGTGTTGTCGGTGTGTGTGAAGGCGGTGTGTGTGTGTGTGTTGTCGGTGTGTGTGTGTGTGTGTGTTGTCGGTGTGTGTGTGTTATCGGTGTGTGTGTGTGTGTGTGTTGTCGGTGTATGTGTGTGTTATCGGTGTGTGTGTGTGTGTGTGTGTTGTCGGTGTGTTTTTGTGTGTGTGTGTGTGTGTTGTCGGTGTGTGTGTGTGTGTGTTGTGGGTGTGTTGTCGGTGTGTGTGTGTGTGTGTGTTGTCGGTGTGTGTGTGTGTGTGTTTTGGGTGTGTTGTCGGTGTGTGTGTGTGTGTGTTGTCGGTGTGTGCGTGTGTGTTTTGTCGGTGTGTGTGTGTGTGTGTGTTGTCGGTGTGTGTGTGTGTGTTGTGTGTGTGTTTGTTTTCGGTGTGTGTGTGTGTTGTCGGTGTGTGTGTGTGTGTGTGTGTTGTCGGTGTGTGTGTGTGTGTTGTCGGTGTGTGTGTGTGTGTGTGTGTGTGTTGTCGGTGTGTGTGTGTTGTCGGTGTGTGTGTGTGTGTTGTCGGTGTGTGTGTGTGTGTGTTGTCGGTGTGTGTGTGTTGTCGGTGTGTGTGTGTGTGTTGTCGGTGTGTGTGTGTGTGTTGTCGGTGTGTTTGTGTGTGTGTGTTGTCGCTGTGTGTGTGTGTGTGTGTTGTCTGTGTGTGTGTGTGTGTGTGTGTGTGTGTGTGTTGTCGGTGTGTGTGTGTGTGTTGTCGGTGTGTGTGTGTGTATGTGTTGTCGGTGTGTGTGTGTGTGTGTGTGTGTTGTCGGTGTGTGTGTGTGTGTGTTGTCGGTGTGTGTGTGTGTGTGTTGTCGGTATGTGTGTGTGTGTTGCTGGTGTTTATGTGTGTGTGTGTGTTGTCGGTGTGTGTGTGTGTGTTGTCGGTGTGTGTGTGTGTGTGTGTGTGTGTGTGTGTTGTCTGTGTGTGTGTGTGTGTTGTCGGTGTGTGTGTGTGTGTGTTGTCGGTGTGTGTGTGTGTGTTGTCGGTGTGTGTGTGTGTTGTCGGTGTGTTTGTGTGTGTGTGTGGTCGGTGTGTGTGTGTGTGTGTTGTCGGTGTGTGTGTGTTGTGTGTGTGTGTGTTGTCGGTGTGTGTGTGTGTTGTCGGTGTGTGTGTGTGTGTGTGTTGTCGGTGTGTGTGTGTGTGTGTTGTCGGTGTGTGTGTGTGTGTGTGTTTGTGTTTTCGGTGTGTGTGTGTGTGTTGTGTGTGTGTGTGTTGTCGGTGTGTGTGTGTGTTGTCGGTGTGTGTGTGTGTGTGTTGTCGGTGTGTGTGTGTGTGTGTTGTCGGTGTGTGTGTGTGTGTGTGTGTGTGGTGTGTGTGTGTGTGTGTTGTCGGTGTGTATGTGTGTTTTCGGTGTGTGTGTGTGTGTTGTCGGTGTGTGTGTGTGTGTGTGTTGTCGGTGTGTATGTGTGTGTGTTGTCAGTGTGTGTGTGTGTGTGTTGTCGGTGTGTGTGTGTTTATGTGTTGTCGGTGTGTGTGTGTGTGTTGTCGGTGTGTGTGTGTGTGTGTGTGTGTGTGTGTGTGTGTTGTCTGTGTGTGTGTGTGTGTTGTCGGTGTGTGTGTGTGTGTGTTGTCGGTGTGTGTGTGTGTGTTGTCGGTGTGTGTGTGTGTTGTCGGTGTGTTTGTGTGTGTGTGTGGTCGGTGTGTGTGTGTGTGTGTTGTCGGTGTGTGTGTGTTGTGTGTGTGTGTGTTGTCGTGTGTGTGTGTGTGTTGTCGGTGTGTGTGTGTGTGTGTGTTGTCGGTGTGTGTGTGTGTGTGTGTTGTCGGTGTGTGTGTGTGTGTGTTGTGTTGTCGGTGTGTGTGTGTGTGTGGTGTGTGTGTGTGTGTGTGTTGTCGGTGTGTGTGTGTGTTGTCGGTGTGTGTGTGTGTGTTGTCGGTGTGTGTGTGTGTGTGTTGTCGGTGTGTGTGTGTGTTGTCGGTGTATGTGTGTGTGTGTGTGTTGTCGGTGTGTATGTGTGTTGTCGGTGTGTGTGTGTGTGTTGTCGGTGTGTGTGTGTGTGTGTGTTGTCGGTGTGTATGTGTGTGTGTTGTCAGTGTGTGTGTGTGTGTGTTGTCGGTGTGTGTGTGTTTATGTGTTGTCGGTGTGTGTGTGTGTGTTGTCGGTGTGTGTGTTGTCGGTGTGTGTGTGTGTGTGTGTGTGTGTGTGTGTGTGTGTGTTGTCTGTGTGTGTGTGTGTGTTGTCGGTGGTGTGTGTGTGTGTTGTCGGTGTGTGTGTGTGTGTTGTCGGTGTGTGTGTGTGTTGTCGGTGTGTTTGTGTGTGTGTGTGGTCGGTGTGTGTGTGTGTGTGTTGTCGGTGTGTGTGTGTTGTGTGTGTGTGTTGTCGGTGTGTGTGTGTGTTGTCGGTGTGTGTGTGTGTGTGTGTTGTCGGTGTGTGTGTGTGTGTGTGTGTTGTCGGTGTGTGTGTGTGTGTGTGTTGTGTTGTCGGTGTGTGTGTGTGTGTGTGTTGTGTGTGTGTGTGTTGTCGGTGTGTGTGTGTGTTGTCGGTGTGTGTGTGTGTGTTGTCGGTGTGTGTGTGTGTGTGTTGTCGGTGTGTGTGTGTGTTGTCGGTGTGTGTGTGTGTGTGTGTGTGTGTGTTGTCGGTGTGTATGTGTGTTGTCGGTGTGTGTGTGTGTGTTGTCGGTGTGTTTGTGTGTGTGTTGTCGGTGTGTATGTGTGTGTGTTGTCAGTGTGTGTGTGTGTTGTCGGTGTGTGTGTGTTTATGTGTTGTCGGTGTGTGTGTGTGTGTTGTCGGTGTGTGTGTGTGTGTTGTCGGTGTGTGTTTGTGTGTGTTGTCGGTTTGTGTGTGTGTGTGTGTGTTGTCGGTGTGTGTGTGTGTGTTGTCGGTGTGTGTGTGTGTTGTCGGTGTGTGTGTGTGTGTTGTCGGTGTGTGTGTGTGTTGTCGGTGTGTGGTGTGTGTGTGTGTTGTCGGTGTGTGTGTGTTGTCGGTGTGTGTGTGTGTGTGTGTGTTGTCGGTGTGTGTGTGTGTGTGTGTTGTCGGTGTGTGTGTGTGTGTTGTCGGTGTGTGTGTGTGTTTTGTCGTTGTGTGTGTGTGTGTGTGTTGTCGGTGTGTATGTGTGTGTGTTGTCAGTGTGTGTGTGTGTGTTTGTCGGTGTGTGTGTGTTTATGTGTTGTCGGTGTGTGTGTGTGTTGTCGGTGTGTGTGTGTGTGTTGTCGGTGTGTGTGTGTGTTGTCGGTGTGTGTGTGTGTTTTGTCGTTGTGTGTGTGTGTGTGTGTTGTCGGTGTGTATGTGTGTGTGTTGTCAGTGTGTGTGTGTGTGTTTTGTCGGTGTGTGTGTGTTTATGTGTTGTCGGTGTGTGTGTGTTGTCGGTGTGTGTGTGTGTGTTGTCGGTGTGTGTGTGTGTTGTCGGTGTGTGTGTGTGTGTTGTCGGTGTGTGTGTGTGTGTTGTCGGTGTGTGTGTGTGTGTGTGTCGGTGTGTGTGTGTGTGTGTTGTCGGTGTGTGTGTGTGTGTGTGTCGGTGTGTGTGTGGGTGTGTGTGTGTTGTGTGTGTGTGTGTGTTGTGGGTGTGTTGTCGGTGTGTGTGTGTGTGTGTGTTGTCGGTGTGTGTGTGTGTGTTGTGTGTGTGTGTGTTGTCGGTGTGTGTGTGTGTGTTGTCGGTGTGTGTGTGTGTGTGTGTATGTGTTGTCGGTGTGTGTGTGTGTGTGTGTTGTCGGTGAGTGTGTGTGTGTGTTGTCGGTGTGTGTGTGTGTGTTGTCGGTATGTGTGTGTGTGTTGCTGGTGTTTGTGTGTGTGTGTGTTGTCGGTGTGTGTGTGTGTGTTGTCGGTGTGTGTGTGTGTGTGTGTGTGTGTTGTCGGTGTGTGTGTGTGTGTTGTCGGTGTGTGTGTGTGTGTGTGTTGTCGGTGTGTGTGTGTGTGTTGTCGGTGTGTGTGTGTGTGTGTTGTCGGTGTGTTTGTGTGTGTGTGTGGTCGGTGTGTGTGTGTGTGTGTTGTCGGTGTGTGTGTGTTGTGTGTGTGTGTGTTGTCGGTGTGTGTGTGTGTGTGTTTGTGTTTTCGGTGTGTGTGTGTGTGTGTGTTGTGTGTGTGTGTGTTGTCGGTGTGTGTGTGTGTTGTCGGTGTGTGTGTGTGTGTGTTGTCGGTGTGTGTGTGTGTGTGTTGTCGGTGTGTGTGTGTGTTGTCGGTGTGTGTGTGTGTGTGTGTGTGTGTGTTGTCGGTGTGTATGTGTGTTGTCGGTGTGTGTGTGTGTGTTGTCGGTGTGTGTGTGTGTGTGTTGTCGGTGTGTATGTGTGTGTGTTGTCAGTGTGTGTGTGTGTGTGTTGTCGGTGTGTGTGTGTTTATGTGTTGTCGGTGTGTGTGTGTGTGTTGTCGGTGTGTGTGTGTGTGTGTGTGTGTGTGTGTGTGTGTGTGTTGTCTGTGTGTGTGTGTGTGTTGTCGGTGTGTGTGTGTGTGTGTTGTCGGTGTGTGTGTGTGTGTTGTCGGTGTGTGTGTGTGTTGTCGGTGTGTTTGTGTGTGTGTGTGGTCGGTGTGTGTGTGTGTGTGTTGTCGGTGTGTGTGTGTTGTCGGTGTGTGTGTGTGTTGTCGGTGTGTGTGTGTGTGTGTGTTGTCGGTGTGTGTGTGTGTGTGTGTGTTGTCGGTGTGTGTGTGTGTGTGTTTGTGTTGTCGGTGTGTGTGTGTGTGTGTGTTGTGTGTGTGTGTGTTGTCGGTGTGTGTGTGTGTTGTCGGTGTGTGTGTGTGTGTTGTCGGTGTGTGTGTGTGTGTGTTGTCGGTGTGTGTGTGTGTTGTCGGTGTATGTGTGTGTGTGTGTGTTGTCGGTGTGTATGTGTGTTGTCGGTGTGTGTGTGTGTGTTGTCGGTGTGTGTGTGTGTGTGTTGTCGGTGTGTATGTGTGTGTTGTCAGTGTGTGTGTGTGTGTGTTGTCGGTGTGTGTGTGTTTATGTGTTGTCGGTGTGTGTGTGTGTGTTGTCGGTGTGTGTGTGTGTGTGTGTGTGTGTGTGTCTGTGTGTGTTGTCTGTGTGTGTGTGTGTTGTCGGTGTGTGTGTGTGTGTTGTCGGTGTGTGTGTGTGTGTTGTCGGTGTGTGTGTGTGTTGTCGGTGTGTTTGTGTGTGTGTGTGGTCGGTGTGTGTGTGTGTGTGTTGTCGGTGTGTGTGTGTTGTGTGTGTGTGTGTTGTCGGTGTGTGTGTGTGTTGTCGGTGTGTGTGTGTGTGTGTGTGTTGTCGGTGTGTGTGTGTGTGTGTGTGTTGTCGGTGTGTGTGTGTTTATGTGTTGTCGGTGTGTGTGTGTGTGTGTTGTCGGTGTGTGTGTGTGTGTTGTCGGTGTGTGTTTGTGTGTGTTGTCGGTTTGTGTGTGTGTGTGTGTGAGTTGTCGGTGTGTGTGTGTGTGTTGTCGGTGTGTGTGTGTGTTGTCGGTGTGTGTGTGTGTGTTGTCGGTGTGTGTGTGTGTTGTCGGTGTGTGAGTGTGTGTGTGTGTTGTCGGTGTGTGTGTGTTGTCGGTGTGTGTGTGTGTGTGTTGTCGGTGTGTGTGTGTGTGTGTGTTGTCGGTGTGTGTGTGTGTGTTGTCGGTGTGTGTGTGTGTTTTGTCGGTGTGTGTGTGTGTGTGTGTTGTCGGTGTGTATGTGTGTGTGTTGTCAGTGTGTGTGTGTGTGTTTTGTCGGTGTGTGTGTGTTTATGTGTTGTCGGTGTGTGTGTGTTGTCGGTGTGTGTGTGTGTGTTGTCGGTGTGTGTGTGTGTTGTCGGTGTGTGTGTGTGTGTTGTCGGTGTGTGTGTGTGTGTTGTCGGTGTGTGTGTGTGTGTGTGTTGTCGGTGTGTGTGTGTGTGTGTTGTCGGTGTGTGTGTGTGTGTGTGTTGTCGGTGTGTGTGTGGGTGTGTGTGTGTTGTGTGTGTGTGTTGTGGGTGTGTTGTCGGTGTGTGTGTGTGTGTGTGTTGTCGGTGTGTGTGTGTTGTGTGTGTGTGTGTTGTCGGTGTGTGTGTGTGTGTTGTCGGTGTGTGTGTGTGTGTATGTGTTGTCGGTGTGTGTGTGTGTGTGTGTTGTCGGTGAGTGTGTGTGTGTGTTGTCGGTGTGTGTGTGTGTTGTCGGTATGTGTGTGTGTGTTGCTGGTGTTTGTGTGTGTGTGTGTTGTCGGTGTGTGTGTGTGTGTTGTCGGTGTGTGTGTGTGTGTGTGTGTGTGTGTGTCGGTGTGTGTGTGTGTGTTGTCGGTGTGTGTGTGTGTGTGTGTTGTCGGTGTGTGTGTGTGTGTTGTCGGTGTGTGTGTGTGTGTTGTCGGTGTGTTTGTGTGTGTGTGTGGTCGGTGTGTGTGTGTGTGTGTTGTCGGTGTGTGTGTGTTGTGTGTGTGTGTGTTGTCGGTGTGTGTGTGTGTTGTCGGTGTGTGTGTGTGTGTGTGTTGTCGGTGTGTGTGTGTGTGTGTGTGTGTTGTCGGTGTGTGTGTGTGTGTTTGTGTTGTCGGTGTGTGTGTGTGTGTTGTGTGTGTGTGTGTTGTCGGTGTGTGTGTGTGTTGTCGGTGTGTGTGTGTGTGTGTTGTCGGTGTGTGTGTGTGTGTGTGTGTGTGTGTGTGTGTGTGTGTGTGTTGTCGGTGTGTGTGTGTGTGTTGTCGGTGTGTGTGTGTGTGTGTGTGTGTGTGTGTTGTCGGTGTGTGTGTGTGTGTTGTCGGTGTGTGTGTGTGTGTGTGTTGTCGGTGTGTGTGTGTGTGTTGTCGGTGTGTGTGTGTGTGTTGTCGGTGTGTTTGTGTGTGTGTGTGGTCGGTGTGTGTGTGTGTGTGTTGTCGGTGTGTGTGTGTTGTGTGTGTGTGTGTTGTCGGTGTGTGTGTGTGTTGTCGGTGTGTGTGTGTGTGTGTGTTGTCGGTGTGTGTGTGTGTGTGTGTGTGTTGTCGGTGTGTGTGTGTGTGTTTGTGTTGTCGGTGTGTGTGTGTGTGTTGTGTGTGTGTGTGTTGTCGGTGTGTGTGTGTGTTGTCGGTGTGTGTGTGTGTGTGTTGTCGGTGTGTGTGTGTGTGTGTGTGTGTGTGTGTGTGTGTGTGTGTTGTCGGTGTGTGTGTGTGTTGTCGGTGTGTGTGTGTGTGTTGTCGGTGTGTGTGTGTGTGTGTGTTGTCGGTGTTTATGTGTGTGTGTTGTCAGTGTGTGTGTGTGTGTGTTGTCGGTGTGTGTGTGTTTATGTGTTGTCGGTGTGTGTGTGTGTGTGTTGTCGGTGTGTGTGTGTGTGTTGTCGGTGTGTGTGTGTGTGTGTTGTCGGTTTGTGTGTGTGTGTGTGTGTTGTCGGTGTGTGTGTGTGTGTTGTCGGTGTGTGTGTGTGTTGTCGGTGTGTGTGTGTGTGTTGTCGGTGTGTGTGTGTGTTGTCGGTGTGTGTGTGTGTGTTGTCGGTGTGTGTGTGTGTTGTCGGTGTGTGTGTTGTCGGTGTGTGTGTGTGTGTTGTCGGTGTGTGTGTGTGTGTGTTGTCGGTTTGTGTGTGTTATCGGTGTGTGTGTGTGTGTGTGTTGTCGGTGTGTGTGTGTGTTATCGGTGTGTGTGTGTGTGTGTGTGTTGTCGGTGTGTTTTTGTGTGTGTGTGTGTGTGTTGTCGGTGTGTGTGTGTGTGTGTTGTGGGTGTGTTGTCGGTGTGTGTGTGTGTGTGTGTTGTCGGTGTGTGTGTGTGTGTTTTGGGTGTGTTGTCAGTGTGTGTGTGTGTGTGTGTGTTGTCGGTGTGTGTGTGTGTGTGTGTGTGTGTTGTCGGTGTGTGTGTGTGTGTTGTCGGTGTGTGTGTGTGTGTGTGTGTGTTGTCGGTGTGTGTGTGTTGTCGGTGTGTGTGTGTGTGTTGTCGGTGTGTGTGTGTGTGTGTGTGTTGTCGGTGTGTGTGTGTGTGTTGTCGGTGTGTGTGTGTGTGTTGTCGGTGTGTGTGTGTGTGTTGTCGGTGTGTTTGTGTGTGTGTGTTGTCGCTGTGTGTGTGTGTGTGTTGTCTGTGTGTGTGTGTGTTGTGTGTGTGTGTGTTGTCGGTGTGTGTGTGTGTGTTGTCGGTGTGTGTGTGTGTATGTGTTGTCGGTGTGTGTGTGTGTGTGTGTGTGTTGTCGGTGTGTGTGTGTGTGTGTGTTGTCGGTGTGTGTGTGTGTGTGTTGTCGGTATGTGTGTGTGTGTTGCTGGTGTTTATGTGTGTGTGTGTGTTGTCGGTGTGTGTGTGTGTGTTGTCGGTGTGTGTGTGTGTGTGTGTGTGTGTGTTGTCTGTGTGTGTGTGTGTGTTGTCGGTGTGTGTGTGTGTGTGTTGTCGGTGTGTGTGTGTGTGTTGTCGGTGTGTGTGTGTGTTGTCGGTGTGTTTGTGTGTGTGTGTGGTCGGTGTGTGTGTGTGTGTGTTGTCGGTGTGTGTGTGTTGTGTGTGTGTGTGTTGTCGGTGTGTGTGTGTGTTGTCGGTGTGTGTGTGTGTGTGTGTTGTCGGTGTGTGTGTGTGTGTGTGTGTTGTCGGTGTGTGTGTGTGTGTTTGTGTTGTCGGTGTGTGTGTGTGTGTGTGTTGTGTGTGTGTGTGTTGTCGGTGTGTGTGTGTGTTGTCGGTGTGTGTGTGTGTGTGTTGTCGGTGTGTATGTGTGTTGTCGGTGTGTGTGTGTGTGTTGTCGGTGTGTGTGTGTGTGTGTTGTCGGTGTGTATGTGTGTGTGTTGTCAGTGTGTGTGTGTGTGTGTTGTCGGTGTGTGTGTGTTTATGTGTTGTCGGTGTGTGTGTGTGTGTGTTGTCGGTGTGTGTGTGTGTGTTGTCGGTGTGTGTGTGTGTGTGTTGTCGGTTTGTGTGTGTGTGTTGTCGGTGTGTGTGTGTGTGTTGTCGGTGTGTGTGTGTGTTGTCGGTGTGTGTGTGTGTGTTGTCGGTGTGTGTGTGTGTTGTCGGTGTGTGAGTGTGTGTGTGTGTTGTCGGTGTGTGTGTGTTGTCGGTGTGTGTGTGTGTGTGTGTGTTGTCGGTGTGTGTGTGTGTGTGTGTTGTCGGTGTGTGTGTGTTGTCGGTGTGTGTGTGTGTGTTGTCGGTGTGTGTGTGTGTGTGTGTTGTCGGTGTGTATGTGTGTGTGTTGTCAGTGTGTGTGTGTGTGTTTTGTCGGTGTGTGTGTGTTTATGTGTTGTCGGTGTGTGTGTGTTGTCGGTGTGTGTGTGTGTGTGTTGTCGGTGTGTGTGTGTGTTGTCGGTGTGTGTGTGTGTGTTGTCGGTGTGTGTGTGTGTGTTGTCGGTGTGTGTGTGTGTGTGTGTTGTCGGTGTGTGTGTGTGTGTGTGTTGTCGGTGTGTGTGTGTGTGTGTGTTGTCGGTGTGTGTGTGGGTGTGTGTGTGTTGTGTGTGTGTGTGTTGTGGGTGTGTTGTCGGTGTGTGTGTGTGTGTGTGTTGTCGGTGTGTGTGTGTGTGTTGTGTGTGTGTGTGTTCTCGGTGTGTGTGTGTGTTGTCGGTGTGTGTGTGTGTGTGTGTGTGTGTTGTCGGTGTGTGTGTGTGTGTTGTTGGTGTGTGTGTGTGTGTGTGTGTGTTGTCGGTGTGTGTGTGTTGTCGGTGTGTGTGTGTGTGTTGTCGGTGTGTGTGTGTGTGTGTGTGTTGTCGGTGTGTGTGTGTGTGTGTTGTCGGTGTGTGTGTGTTGTCGGTGTGTTAGTGTGTGTGTGTTGTCGCTGTGTGTGTGTGTGTGTTGTCGGTGTGTGTGTGTGTGTGTTGTGTGTGTGTGTGTTGTCGGTGTGTGTGTGTGTGTTGTCGGTGTGTGTGTGTGTATGTGTTGTCGGTGTGTGTGTGTGTGTGTTGTCGGTGTGTGTGTGTGTGTGTTGTCGGTGTGTGTGTGTGTTGTCGGTATGTGTGTGTGTGTTTGTGTTGTCGGTGTGTGTGTGTGTGTTGTGTGTGTGTGTGTGTTGTCGGTGTGTGTGTGTGTTGTCGGTGTGTGTGTGTGTGTGTGTCGGTGTGTGTGTGTGTGTGTTGTCGGTGTGTGTGTGTGTTGTCGGTGTGTGTGTGTGTGTGTGTGTGTGTGTGTGTGTGTGTGTGTGTGTGTGTGGTGTGTGTGTGTTGTCGGTGTGTGTGTGTGTGTTGTCGGTGTGTGTGTGTGTGTTGTCGGTGTGTTGTCGGTGTGTGTTGTCGGTGTGTATGTGTGTGTGTTGTCAGTGTGTGTGTGTGTGTGTTGTCGGTGTGTGTGTGTTTATGTGATGTCGGTGTGTGTGTATGTGTGTTGTCGCTGTGTGTGTGTGTGTTGTCGGTGTGTGTGTGTGTTGTCGGTGTGTGAGTGTGTGTTGTCGTTGTGTGTGTGTGTGTGTGTTGTCGGTGTGTGTGTGTGTGTTGCCGATGTGTGTGTGTGTTGTCGGTGTGTGTGTGTGTGTTGTCGGTGTGTGTGTGTGTTGTCGGTGTGTGTGTGTGTGTGTGTTGTCGGTGTGTGTGTGTTGTCGGTGTGTGTGTGTGTGTGTGTGTGTGTGTGTTGTCGGTGTGTGTGTGTGTGTTGTCGGTGTGTGTGTGTGTGTTGTCGGTGTGTGTGTGTGTGTGTGTTGTCGGTGTGTATGTGTGTGTGTTGTCAGTGTGTGTGTGTGTGTGTTGTCGGGGTGTGTGTGTTTATGTGTTGTCGGTGTGTGTGTGTGTGTGTTGTCGGTGTGTGTGTGTGTGTTGTCGGTGTGTGTGTGTGTTGTCGGTGTGTGTGTGTGTGTTGTCGGTGTGTGTGTGTGTGTGTGTTGTCGGTGTGTGTGTGTGTGTGTGTGTTGTCGGTGTGTGTGTGTGTGTGTGTTGTCGGTGTGTGTGTGGGTGTGTGTGTGTTGTGTGTGTGTGTGTTGTCGGTGTGTGTGTGTGTGTGTTGTCGGTGTGTGTGTGTGTGTTGTCGGTGTGTGTGTGTGTGTTGTCGGTGTGTGTGTGTGTGTGTGTTGTCGGTGTGTGTGTGTGTGTTGTCGGTGTGTGTGTGTGTGTGTTGTCAGTGTGTGTGTGTGTTGCTGGTGTTTGTGTGTGTGTGTGTTGTCGGCGTGTGTGTGTGTGTTGTCGGTGTGTGTGTGTGTGTTGTCAGTGTGTGTGTGTTGTCGGTGTGTGTGTGTGTGTGTGTGTTGTCGGTGTGTGTGTGTGTGTGTGTGTGTGTGTGTGTGTGTGTGTGTTGTCGGTGTGTGTGTGTGTGTTGTCGGTGTGTGTGTGTGTGTTGTCGGTGTGTGTGTGTGTGTGTGTTGTCGGTGTGTATGTGTGTGTGTTGTCAGTGTGTGTGTGTGTGTGTTGTCGGTGTGTGTGTGTTTATGTGTTGTCGGTGTGTGTGTGTTGTCGGTGTGTGTGTGTGTGTTGTCGGTGTGTGTGTGTGTTGTCGGTGTGTGTGTGTGTGTTGTCGGTGTGTGTGTGTGTGTGTGTTGTCGGTGTGTGTGTGTGTGTGTGTTGTCGGTGTGTGTGTGTGTGTGTGTTGTCGGTGTGTGTGTGTGTGTGTGTTGTCGGTGTGTGTGTGGGTGTGTGTGTGTTGTGTGTGTGTGTGTTGTCGGTGTGTGTGTGTGTGTGTTGTCGGTGTGTGTGTGTGTGTTGTCGGTGTGTGTGTGTGTGTGTTGTCGGTGTGTGTGTGTGTGTGTATGTGTTGTCGGTGTGTGTGTGTTATCGGTGTGTGTGTGTGTGTGTGTTGTCGGTGTGTGTGTGTGTTATCGGTGTGTGTGTGTGTGTTGTCGGTGTGTGTGTGTGTGTGTGTTGTCGGTGTGTGTGTGTGTGTGTGTTGTCGGTGTGTGTGTGGGTGTGTGTGTGTTGTGTGTGTGTGTGTTGTCGGTGTGTGTGTGTGTGTGTTGTCGGTGTGTGTGTGTGTGTTGTCGGTGTGTGTGTGTGTGTGTTGTCGGTGTGTGTGTGTGTGTGTATGTGTTGTCGGTGTGTGTGTGTTATCGGTGTGTGTGTGTGTGTGTGTTGTCGGTGTGTGTGTGTGTTATCGGTGTGTGTGTGTGTGTGTGTGTTGTCGGTGTGTGTGTGTGTGTGTGTGTGTGTGTTGTCGGTGTGTGTGTGTAGTGTGTTGTCGGTGTGTGCGTGTGTGTTTTGTCGGTGTGTGTGTGTGTGTGTGTTGTCGGTGTGTGTGTGTGTGTTGTGTGTGTGTGTGTTGTCGGTGTGTGTGTGTGTTGTCGGTGTGTGTGTGTGTGTGTGTGTGTTGTCGTTGTGTGTGTGTGTGTTGTCGGTGTGTGTGTGTGTGTGTGTGTTGTCGGTGTGTGTGTGTTGTCGGTGTGTGTGTGTGTGTTGTCGGTGTGTGTGTGTGTGTGTGTGTGTTGTCGGTGTGTGTGTGTTGTCGGTGTGTGTGTGTGTGTTGTCGGTGTGTGTGTGTGTGTTGTCGGTGTGTTTGTGTGTGTGTGTTGTCGCTGTGTGTGTGTGTGTGTTGTCGGTGTGTGTGTGTGTGTGTGTTGTGTGTGTATGTGTTGTCGGTGTGTGTGTGTGTGTGTGTGTGTTGTCGGTGAGTGTGTGTGTGTGTTGTCGGTGTGTGTGTGTGTGTGTTGTCGGTATGTGTGTGTGTGTTGTCGGTGTGTGTGTGTGTGTTGTCGGTGTGTGGGTGTGTGTGTGTGTGTTGTCGGTGTGTGTGTGTGTGTTGTCGGTGTGTGTGTGTGTGTGTTGTCGGTGTGTGTGTGTGTGTTGTCGGTGTGTGTGTGTGTGTGTGTTGTCGGTGTGTTTGTGTGTGTGTGTGGTCGGTGTGTGTGTGTGTGTTGTCGGGGTGTGTGTGTGTGTGTTGTCGGTGTGTGTGTGTGTGTGTTGTCGGTGTGTGTGTGTGTGTTGTCGGTGTGTGTGTGTGTTGTCGGTGTGTGTGTGTGTGTGTGTGTGTGTTGTCGGTGTGTGTGTGTGTTGTCGGTGTGTGTGTGTGTGTTGTCGGTGTGTGTGTGTGTGTGTGTGTTGTCGGTGTGTATGTGTGTGTGTTGTCAGTGTGTGTGTGTGTGTGTTGTCGGTGTGTGTGTGTTTATGTGTTGTCGGTGTGTGTGTGTGTGTGTTGTCGGTGTGTGTGTGTGTGTTGTCGGTGTGTGTGTGTGTTGTCGGTTTGTGTGTGTGTGTGTGTGTTGTCGGTGTGTGTGTGTGTGTTGTCGGTGTGTGTGTGTGTTGTCGGTGTGTGTGTGTGTGTTGTCGGTGTGTGTGTGTGTTGTCGGTGTGTGTGTGTGAGTGTGTGTGTGTGTTGTCGGTGTGTGTGTGTTGTCGGTGTGTGTGTGTGTGTGTTGTCGGTGTGTGTGTGTGTGTGTGTGTGTGTGTGTGTGTGTGTGTGTTGTCGGTGTGTGTGTGTGTGTTGTCGGTGTGTGTGTGTGTGTGTGTTATCGGTGTGTGTGTGTGTGTGTGTGTGTTGTCGGTGTGTATGTGTGTGTGTTGTCAGTGTGTGTGTGTGTGTTTTGTCGGTGTGTGTGTGTTTATGTGTTATCGGTGTGTGTGTGTGTGTGTTGTCGGTGTGTGTGTGTGTGTTGTCGGTGTGTGTGTGTGTGTGTTGTCGGTGTGTGTGTGTGTGTTGTCGGTGTGTGTGTGTGTGTGTTGTCGGTGTGTGTGTGTGTGTGTTGTCGGTATGTGTGTGTGTGTTGCTGGTGTGTGTGTGTGTTGTCGGTGTGTGTGTGGGTGTGTGTGTGTTGTGTGTGTGTGTGTTGTCGGTGTGTGTGTGTGTGTGTTGTCGGTGTGTGTGTGTGTGTTGTCGGTGTGTGTGTGTGTTGTCGGTGTGTGTGTGGGTGTGTGTGTGTTGTCGGTGTGTGTGTGTGTGTGTGTGTTGTCGGTGTGTGTGTGTGTGTGTTGTCGGTGTGTGTGTGTGTGTGTTGTCGGTGTGTGTGTGTTGTCGGTGTGTGTGTGTGTGTGTTGTGGGTGTGTTGTCGGTGTGTGTGTGTGTGTGTGTTGTCGGTGTGTGCGTGTGTGTTTTGTCGGTGTGTGTGTGTGTGTGTTGTCGGTGTGTGTGTGTGTGTTGTGTGTGTGTGTGTTGTCGGTGTGTGTGTGTGTTGTCGGTTTGTGTGTGTGTGTGTGTGTTGTCGGTGTGTGTGTGTGTGTTGTCGGTGTGTGTGTGTGTGTTGTCGGTGTGTGTGTGTGTGTGTGTTGTCGGTGTGTATGTGTGTGTGTTGTCGGTGTGTGTGTGTGTGTGTGTGTGTGTGTGTGTGTGTGTGTGTTGTCGGTGTGTGTGTGTGTGTTGTCGGTGTGTGTGTGTGTGTGTGTTATCGGTGTGTGTGTGTGTGTGTGTGTGTTGTCGGTGTGTATGTGTGTGTGTTGTCAGTGTGTGTGTGTGTGTTTTGTCGGTGTGTGTGTGTTTATGTGTTATCGGTGTGTGTGTGTGTGTGTTGTCGGTGTGTGTGTGTGTGTTGTCGGTGTGTGTGTGTGTGTGTTGTCGGTGTGTGTGTGTGTGTTGTCGGTGTGTGTGTGTGTGTGTTGTCGGTGTGTGTGTGTGTGTGTTGTCGGTATGTGTGTGTGTGTTGCTGGTGTGTGTGTGTGTTGTCGGTGTGTGTGTGGGTGTGTGTGTGTTGTGTGTGTGTGTGTTGTCGGTGTGTGTGTGTGTGTGTTGTCGGTGTGTGTGTGTGTGTTGTCGGTGTGTGTGTGTGTTGTCGGTGTGTGTGTGGGTGTGTGTGTGTTGTCGGTGTGTGTGTGTGTGTGTGTGTTGTCGGTGTGTGTGTGTGTGTGTTGTCGGTGTGTGTGTGTGTGTGTTGTCGGTGTGTGTGTGTTGTCGGTGTGTGTGTGTGTGTGTTGTGGGTGTGTTGTCGGTGTGTGTGTGTGTGTGTGTTGTCGGTGTGTGCGTGTGTGTTTTGTCGGTGTGTGTGTGTGTGTGTTGTCGGTGTGTGTGTGTGTGTTGTGTGTGTGTGTGTTGTCGGTGTGTGTGTGTGTTGTCGGTTTGTGTGTGTGTGTGTGTGTTGTCGGTGTGTGTGTGTGTGTTGTCGGTGTGTGTGTGTGTGTTGTCGGTGTGTGTGTGTGTGTGTGTTGTCGGTGTGTATGTGTGTGTGTTGTCAGTGTGTGTGTGTGTGTTTTGTCGGTGTGTGTGTGTTTATGTGTTGTCGGTGTGTGTGTGTGTGTGTGTGTGTGTTGTCGGTGTGTGTGTGTGTGTTGTCGGTGTGTGTGTGTGTGTTGTCGGTGTGTGTGTGTGTGTGTGTGTGTTGTCGGTGTGTATGTGTGTGTGTTGTCAGTGTGTGTGTGTGTGTTTTGTCGGTGTGTGTGTGTTTATGTGTTATCGGTGTGTGTGTGTGTGTTGTCGGTGTGTGTGTGTTGTCGGTGTGTGTGTGTGTTGTCGGTGTGTGTGTGTGTGTTGTCGGTGTGTGTGTGTGTGTGTGTGTTGTCGGTGTGTGTGTGTGTGTTGTCGGTGTGTGTGTGTGTTGTCGGTGTGTGTGTGGGTGTGTGTGTGTTGTCGGTGTGTGTGTGTGTGTGTGTGTTGTCGGTGTGTGTGTGTGTGTGTTGTCGGTGTGTGTGTGTGTGTGTTGTCGGTGTGTGTGTGTTGTCGGTGTGTGTGTGTGTGTGTTGTGGGTGTGTTGTCGGTGTGTGTGTGTGTGTGTGTTGTCGGTGTGTGCGTGTGTGTTTTGTCGGTGTGTGTGTGTGTTGTCGGTGTGTGTGTGTGTGTTGTGTGTGTGTGTGTTGTCGGTGTGTGTGTGTGTTGTCGGTGTGTGTGTGTGTGTGTGTGTTGTCGGTGTGTGTGTGGGTGTGTGTGTGTGTGTGTGTGTGTGTTGTCGGTGTGTGTGTGTGTGTGTTGTCGGTGTGTTTGTGTGTTGTCGGTGTGTGTGTGTGTGTGTTGTCGGTGTGTGTGTGTGTGTGTTGTCGGTGTGTGTGTGTTATCGGTGTGTGTGTGTGTGTTGTCGGTGTGTGTGTGTGTGTGTGTTGTCGGTGTGTGTGTGTGTGTGTTGTCGGTGTGTGTGTGTGTGTGTTGTCGGTGTGTGTGTGTTGTCGGTGTGTGTGTGTGTGTGTTGTGGGTGTGTTTTCGGTGTGTGTGTGTGTGTGTGTTGTCGATGTGTGCGTGTGTGTTTTGTCGGTGTGTGTGTGTGTGTGTTGTCGGTGTGTGTGTGTGTGTTGTGTGTGTGTGTGTTGTGTGTGTGTGTGTTGTCAGTGTGTGTGTGTGTGTGTGTGTTGTCGGTGTATGTGTGTGTGTTGTCGGTGTGTGTGTGTGTGTGTGTGTGTTGTCGGTGTGTGTGTGTTGTCGGTGTGTGTGTGTGTGTTGTCGGTGTGTGTGTGTGTGTGTGTTGTCGGTGTGTGTGTGTGTGTGTTGTCGGTTTGTGTGTGTGTGTGTTGTCAGTGTGTGTGTGTTGTCGGTGTGTTTGTGTGTGTGTGTTGTCGCTGTGTGTGTGTGTGTGTTGTCGGTGTGTGTGTGTGTGTGTGTGTGTGTGTGTGTGTTGTCGGTGTGTGTGTGTGTTGTCGGTGTGTGTGTGTGTATGTGTTGTCGGTGTGTGTGTGTGTGTGTTGTCGGTATGTGTGTGTGTGTTGCTGGTGTGTGTGTGTGTTGTCGGTGTGTGTGTCGGTGTGTGTGTGTTGTGTGTGTGTGTGTTGTCGGTGTGTGTGTGTGTGTGTTGTCGGTGTGTGTGTGTGTGTTGTCGGTGTGTGTGTGTGTTGTCGGTGTGTGTGTGGGTGTGTGTGTGTTGTCGGTGTGTGTGTGTGTGTGTGTGTTGTCGGTGTGTGTGTGTGTGTGTTGTCGGTGTGTGTGTGTGTGTGTTGTCGGTGTGTGTGTGTTGTCGGTGTGTGTGTGTGTGTGTTGTGGGTGTGTTGTCGGTGTGTGTGTGTGTGTGTGTTGTCGGTGTGTGCGTGTGTGTTTTGTCGGTGTGTGTGTGTGTGTGTTGTCGGTGTGTGTGTGTGTGTTGTGTGTGTGTGTGTTGTCGGTGTGTGTGTGTGTTGTCGGTTTGTGTGTGTGTGTGTGTGTTGTCGGTGTGTGTGTGTGTGTTGTCGGTGTGTGTGTGTGTGTTGTCGGTGTGTGTGTGTGTGTGTGTTGTCGGTGTGTATGTGTGTGTGTTGTCAGTGTGTGTGTGTGTGTTTTGTCGGTGTGTGTGTGTTTATGTGTTGTCGGTGTGTGTGTGTGTGTGTGTGTGTTGTCGGTGTGTGTGTGTGTGTTGTCGGTGTGTGTGTGTGTGTTGTCGGTG
Source organism: Salmo salar (assembly GCF_965601325.2). Lineage (NCBI taxonomy): Eukaryota > Metazoa > Chordata > Actinopteri > Salmoniformes > Salmonidae > Salmo > Salmo salar. The sequence continues at coordinate 535,546 of NW_027675562.1, read as the reverse complement.
TGTGTGTGTGTGTGTGTGTGTTGTCGGTGTGTATGTGTGTGTGTTGTCAGTGTGTGTGTGTGTGTTTTGTCGGTGTGTGTGTGTTTATGTGTTATCGGTGTGTGTGTGTGTGTTGTCGGTGTGTGTGTGTGTTGTCGGTGTGTGTGTGTGTTGTCGGTGTGTGTGTGTGTGTTGTCGGTGTGTGTGTGTGTGTGTGTGTTGTCGGTGTGTGTGTGTGTGTTGTCGGTGTGTGTGTGTGTTGTCGGTGTGTGTGTGGGTGTGTGTGTGTTGTCGGTGTGTGTGTGTGTGTGTGTGTTGTCGGTGTGTGTGTGTGTGTGTTGTCGGTGTGTGTGTGTGTGTGTTGTCGGTGTGTGTGTGTTGTCGGTGTGTGTGTGTGTGTGTTGTGGGTGTGTTGTCGGTGTGTGTGTGTGTGTGTGTTGTCGGTGTGTGCGTGTGTGTTTTGTCGGTGTGTGTGTGTGTTGTCGGTGTGTGTGTGTGTGTTGTGTGTGTGTGTGTTGTCGGTGTGTGTGTGTGTTGTCGGTGTGTGTGTGTGTGTGTGTGTTGTCGGTGTGTGTGTGGGTGTGTGTGTGTTGTGTGTGTGTGTTGTCGGTGTGTGTGTGTGTGTGTTGTCGGTGTGTTTGTGTGTTGTCGGTGTGTGTGTGTGTGTGTTGTCGGTGTGTGTGTGTGTGTGTTGTCGGTGTGTGTGTGTTATCGGTGTGTGTGTGTGTGTTGTCGGTGTGTGTGTGTGTGTGTGTTGTCGGTGTGTGTGTGTGTGTGTTGTCGGTGTGTGTGTGTGTGTGTTGTCGGTGTGTGTGTGTTGTCGGTGTGTGTGTGTGTGTGTTGTGGGTGTGTTTTCGGTGTGTGTGTGTGTGTGTGTTGTCGATGTGTGCGTGTGTGTTTTGTCGGTGTGTGTGTGTGTGTGTTGTCGGTGTGTGTGTGTGTGTTGTGTGTGTGTGTGTTGTGTGTGTGTGTGTTGTCAGTGTGTGTGTGTGTGTGTGTGTTGTCGGTGTATGTGTGTGTGTTGTCGGTGTGTGTGTGTGTGTGTGTGTGTTGTCGGTGTGTGTGTGTTGTCGGTGTGTGTGTGTGTGTTGTCGGTGTGTGTGTGTGTGTGTGTTGTCGGTGTGTGTGTGTGTGTGTTGTCGGTTTGTGTGTGTGTGTGTTGTCAGTGTGTGTGTGTTGTCGGTGTGTTTGTGTGTGTGTGTTGTCGCTGTGTGTGTGTGTGTGTTGTCGGTGTGTGTGTGTGTGTGTTGTGTGTGTGTGTGTTGTCGGTGTGTGTGTGTGTTGTCGGTGTGTGTGTGTGTATGTGTTGTCGGTGTGTGTGTGTGTGTGTGTGTGTTGTCGGTGTGTGTGTGTGTGTGTTGTCGGTGTGTGTGTGTGTGTGTTGTCGGTATGTGTGTGTGTGTTTGTGTTGTCGGTGTGTGTGTGTGTGTTGTCGGTGTGTGTGTGTGTTGTCGGTGTGTGTGTGTGTGTGTTGTCGGTGTGTGTGTGTGTGTGTTGTCGGTGTGTGTGTGTGTGTGTTGTCGGTGTGTGTGTGTGTTGTCGGTGTGTGTGTGTGTGTGTGTGTGTGTGTTGTCGGTGTGTGTGTGTGTGTTGTCGATGTGTGTGTGTGTGTGTTGTCGGTGTGTGTGTGTGTGTTGTCGGTGTGTATGTGTGTGTGTTGTCAGTGTGTGTGTGTGTGTGTTGTCGGTGTGTGTGTGTTTATGTGTTGTCGGTGTGTGTGTGTGTGTGTTGTCGCTGTGTGTGTGTGTGTTGTTGGTGTGTGTGTGTGTTGTCGGTGTGTGTGTGTGTGTTGTCGGTGTGTGTGTGTGTGTGTTGTCGGTTTGTGTGTGTGTGTGTGTGTTGTCGGTGTGTGTGTGTGTGTTGTCGGTGTGTGTGTGTGTGTTGCCGGTGTGTGTGTGTGTTGTCGGTGTGTGTGTGTGTGTTGTCGGTGTGTGTGTGTGTTGTCGGTGTGTGTGTGTGTGTGTGTGTGTGTGTGTGTGTGTTGTCGGTGTGTGTGTGTTGTCGGTGTGTGTGTGTGTTGTCGGTGTGTGTGTGTGTGTGTTGTCGGTGTGTGTGTGTGTTGTCAGTGTGTGTGTGTGTGTGTGTGTTGTCGGTGTGTGTGTGTGTGTGTTGTCGGTGTGTGTGTGTTGTCGGTGTGTGTGTGTGTGTTGTCGGTGTGTGTGTGTGTGTGTTGTCAGTGTGTGTGTGTGTTGCTGGTGTTTGTGTGTGTGTGTGTTGTCGGTGTGTGTGTGTGTGTTGTCGGTGTGTGTGTGTGTGTTGTCGGTGTGTGTGTGTTGTCGGTGTGTGTGTGTGTGTGTGTTGTCTGTGTGTGTGTGTGTGTGTGGTGTGTGTGTGTGTGTGTGTGTCGGTGTGTGTGTGTGTGTTGTCGGTGTGTGTGTGTGTGTTGTCGGTGTGTGTGTGTGTGTGTGTTGTCGGTGTGTATGTGTGTGTGTTGTCAGTGTGTGTGTGTGTGTGTTGTCGGTGTGTGTGTGTTTATGTGTTGTCGGTGTGTGTGTGTGTGTGTGTTGTCGGTGTGTGTGTGTGTGTTGTCGGTGTGTGTGTGTGTTGTCGGTGTGTGTGTGTGTGTTGTCGGTGTGTGTGTGTGTGTTGTCGGTGTGTGTGTGTGTGTGTTGTCGGTGTGTGTGTGTGTGTGTGTTGTCGGTGTGTGTGTGTGTTGTCGGTGTGTGTGTGGGTGTGTGTGTGTTGTGTGTGTGTGTGTTGTCCGTTTGTGTGTCTGTGTGTGTTGTCGGTGTGTGTGTGTGTTGTCGGTGTGTGTGTGTGTGTGTTGTCGGTGTGTGTGTGTGTGTGTGTGTTGTCGGTGTGTGTGTGTGTGTTGTCGGTGTGTGTGTGTGTGTGTGTGTTGTCGGTGTGTGTGTGGGTGTGTGTGTGTTGTGTGTGTGTGTGTTGTCGGTGTGTGTGTGTGTGTGTTGTCGGTGTGTGTGTGTGTGTTGTCGGTGTGTGTGTGTGTTGTCGGTGTGTGTGTGTGTGTGTGTGTGTTGTCGGTGTGTGTGTGTTATCGGTGTGTGTGTTGTGTGTGTGTGTGTTGTCGGTGTGTGTGTGTGTGTGTTGTCGGTGTGTGTGTGTGTGTTGTCGGTGTGTGTGTGTGTTGTCGGTGTGTGTGTGTGTGTGTTGTCGGTGTGTGTGTGTGTTGTCGGTGTGTGTGTGTGTGTGTGTGTGTGTGTGTGTTGTCGGTGTATGTGTGTGTGTTGTCGGTGTGTGTGTGTGTGTGTTGTCGGTGTGTGTGTGTGTGTGTGTTGTGGGTGTGTATGTGTGTGTGTTGTCGGTGTGTGTGTGTGTGTGTGTTGTCGGTGTGTGTGTGTGTGTGTGTGTGTGTGTTGTCGGTGTGTGTGTGTGTGTGTGTTTGTGTTGTCGGTGTGTGTGAGTGTGTGTGTGTTGTCGGTGTGTGTGGGTGTTGTCGGTGTGTGTGTGTGTGTGTTGTCGGTGTGTGTGTGTGTGTTGTCGGTGTGTGTGTGTGTTGTCGGTGTGTGTGTGTGTGTGTGTGTGTGTGTGTTGTGTGTGTGTGTGTTGTCGGTGTGTGTGTGTGTGTGTTGTCGGTGTGTGTGTGTGTGTTGTCGGTGTGTGTGTGTGTGTGTTGTCGGTGTGTGTGTGTGTGTGTGTTGTCGGTTTGTGTGTGTGTGTGTGTGTTGTCGGTGTGTGTGTGTGTGTGTGTTGTCGGTGTGTATGTGTGTGTGTTGTCAGTGTGTGTGTGTGTGTTTTGTCGGTGTGTGTGTGTTTATGTGTTGTCGGTGTGTGTGTGTGTGTGTGTGTTGTCGGTGTGTGTGTGTGTGTTGTCGGTGTGTGTGTGTGTTGTCGGTGTGTGTGTGTGTGTTGTCGGTGTGTGTGTGTGTGTTGTCGGTGTGTGTGTGTGTGTGTGTTGTCGGTGTGTGTGTGGGTGTGTGTGTGTTGTGTGTGTGTGTTGTCGGTGTGTGTGTGTGTGTGTTGTCGGTGTGTTTGTGTGTTGTCGGTGTGTGTGTGTGTGTGTTGTCGGTGTGTGTGTGTGTGTTGTCGGTGTGTGTGTGTTATCGGTGTGTGTGTGTGTGTTGTCGGTGTGTGTGTGTGTGTTGTCGGTGTGTGTGTGTGTGTGTTGTCGGTGTGTGTGTGTGTGTGTTGTCGGTGTGTGTGTGTGTTGTCGGTGTGTGTGTGTGTGTGTTGTGGGTGTGTTTTCGGTGTGTGTGTGTGTGTGTGTTGTCGATGTGTGCGTGTGTGTTTTGTCGGTGTGTGTGTGTGTGTGTTGTCGGTGTGTGTGTGTGTGTTGTGTGTGTGTGTGTTGTGTGTGTGTGTGTTGTCGGTGTGTGTGTGTGTGTGTGTTGTCGGTGTATGTGTGTGTGTTGTCGGTGTGTGTGTGTGTGTGTGTGTGTTGTCGGTGTGTGTGTGTTGTCGGTGTGTGTGTGTGTGTTGTCGGTGTGTGTGTGTGTGTGTGTGTTGTCGGTGTGTGTGTGTGTGTGTTGTCGGTTTGTGTGTGTGTGTTGTCAGTGTGTGTGTGTTGTCGGTGTGTTTGTGTGTGTGTGTTGTCGCTGTGTGTGTGTGTGTGTTGTCGGTGTGTGTGTGTGTGTGTTGTGTGTGTGTGTGTTGTCGGTGTGTGTGTGTGTTGTCGGTGTGTGTGTGTGTATGTGTTGTCGGTGTGTGTGTGTGTGTGTGTGTGTTGTCGGTGTGTGTGTGTGTGTGTTGTCGGTGTGTGTGTGTGTGTGTTGTCGGTATGTGTGTGTGTGTTTGTGTTGTCGGTGTGTGTGTGTGTGTTGTCGGTGTGTGTGTGTGTTGTCGGTGTGTGTGTGTGTGTGTTGTCGGTGTGTGTGTGTGTGTGTTGTCGGTGTGTGTGTGTGTTGTCGGTGTGTGTGTGTGTGTGTGTGTGTGTGTGTGTGTTGTCGGTGTGTGTGTGTGTGTTGTCGATGTGTGTGTGTGTGTGTTGTCGGTGTGTGTGTGTGTGTTGTCGGTGTGTGTGTGTGTGTTGTCGGTGTGTGTGTGTGTGTTGTCGGTGTGTGTGTGTGTGTGTGTTGTCGGTGTGTATGTGTGTGTGTTGTCAGTGTGTGTGTGTGTGTGTTGTCGGTGTGTGTGTGTTTATGTGTTGTCGGTGTGTGTGTGTGTGTGTGTTGTCGGTGTGTGTGTGTGTGTTGTCGGTGTGTGTGTGTGTTGTCGGTGTGTGTGTGTGTGTTGTCGGTGTGTGTGTGTGTGTTGTCGGTGTGTGTGTGTGTGTGTGTTGTCGGTGTGTGTGTGTGTTGTCGGTGTGTGTGTGGGTGTGTGTGTGTTGTGTGTGTGTGTGTTGTCCGTTTGTGTGTGTGTGTGTGTTGTCGGTGTGTGTGTGTGTTGTCGGTGTGTGTGTGTGTGTGTTGTCGGTGTGTGTGTGTGTGTGTGTGTTGTCGGTGTGTGTGTGTGTGTTGTCGGTGTGTGTGTGTGTGTGTGTGTTGTCGGTGTGTGTGTGTGTGTGTTGTCGGTGTGTGTGTGGGTGTGTGTGTGTTGTGTGTGTGTGTGTTGTCGGTGTGTGTGTGTGTGTGTTGTCGGTGTGTGTGTGTGTGTTGTCGGTGTGTGTGTGTGTTGTCGGTGTGTGTGTGTGTGTGTGTGTGTGGTGTCGGTGTGTGTGTGTTATCGGTGTGTGTGTTGTGTGTGTGTGTGTTGTCGGTGTGTGTGTGTGTGTGTTGTCGGTGTGTGTGTGTGTGTTGTCGGTGTGTGTGTGTGTTGTCGGTGTGTGTGTGTGTGTGTGTGTTGTCGGTGTGTGTGTGTGTTGTCGGTGTGTGTGTGTGTGTGTGTGGTGTGTGTGTGTTGTCGGTGTATGTGTGTGTGTTGTCGGTGTGTGTGTGTGTGTGTTGTCGGTGTGTGTGTGTGTGTGTGTTGTCGGTGTGTATGTGTGTGTGTTGTCGGTGTGTGTGTGTGTGTGTGTTGTCGGTGTGTGTGTGTGTGTGTGTGTGTGTTGTCGGTGTGTGTGTGTGTGTGTGTTTGTGTTGTCGGTGTGTGTGTGTGTGTGTTGTGTGTGTGTTGTCGGTGTGTGTGGGTGTTGTCGGTGTGTGTGTGTGTGTGTTGTCGGTGTGTGTGTGTGTGTTGTCGGTGTGTGTGTGTGTTGTCGGTGTGTGTGTGTGTGTGTGTGTGTTGTGTGTGTGTGTGTTGTCGGTGTGTGTGTGTGTGTTGTCGGTGTGTGTGTGTGTGTTGTCGGTGTGTGTGTGTGTGTGTTGTCGGTGTGTGTGTGTGTGTTGTCGGTGTGTGTGTGTGTGTTGTCGGTGTGTGTGTGTGTGTGTTGTCGGTGTGTATGTGTGTGTGTTGTCAGTGTGTGTGTGTGTGTTTTGTCGGTGTGTGTGTGTTTATGTGTTGTCGGTGTGTGTGTGTGTGTGTGTGTTGTCGGTGTGTGTGTGTGTGTTGTCGGTGTGTGTGTGTGTTGTCGGTGTGTGTGTGTGTGTTGTCGGTGTGTGTGTGTGTGTTGTCGGTGTGTGTGTGTGTGTGTGTTGTCGGTGTGTGTGTGTGTGTTGTCGGTGTGTGTGTGTGTGTGTGTGTGTTGTCGGTGTGTGTGTGGGTGTGTGTGTGTTGTGTGTGTGTGTTGTCGGTGTGTGTGTGTGTGTGTTGTCGGTGTGTTTGTGTGTTGTCGGTGTGTGTGTGTGTGTGTTGTCGGTGTGTGTGTGTGTGTTGTCGGTGTGTGTGTGTTATCGGTGTGTGTGTGTGTGTTGTCGGTGTGTGTGTGTGTGTGTGTTGTCGGTGTGTGTGTGTGTGTGTTGTCGGTGTGTGTGTGTGTGTGTTGTCGGTGTGTGTGTGTTGTCGGTGTGTGTGTGTGTGTGTTGTGGGTGTGTTTTCGGTGTGTGTGTGTGTGTGTGTTGTCGATGTGTGCGTGTGTGTTTTGTCGGTGTGTGTGTGTGTGTGTTGTCGGTGTGTGTGTGTGTGTTGTGTGTGTGTGTGTTGTGTGTGTGTGTGTTGTCGGTGTGTGTGTGTGTGTGTGTGTTGTCGGTGTATGTGTGTGTGTTGTCGGTGTGTGTGTGTGTGTGTGTGTGTTGTCGGTGTGTGTGTGTTGTCGGTGTGTGTGTGTGTGTTGTCGGTGTGTGTGTGTGTGTGTGTGTTGTCGGTGTGTGTGTGTGTGTGTTGTCGGTTTGTGTGTGTGTGTTGTCAGTGTGTGTGTGTTGTCGGTGTTTTTGTGTGTGTGTGTTGTCGCTGTGTGTGTGTGTGTGTTGTCGGTGTGTGTGTGTGTGTGTTGTGTGTGTGTGTGTTGTCGGTGTGTGTGTGTGTTGTCGGTGTGTGTGTGTGTATGTGTTGTCGGTGTGTGTGTGTGTGTGTGTGTGTTGTCGGTGTGTGTGTGTGTGTGTTGTCGGTGTGTGTGTGTGTGTGTTGTCGGTATGTGTGTGTGTGTTTGTGTTGTCGGTGTGTGTGTGTGTGTTGTCGGTGTGTGTGTGTGTTGTCGGTGTGTGTGTGTGTGTGTTGTCGGTGTGTGTGTGTGTGTGTTGTCGGTGTGTGTTTGTGTGTGTTGTCGGTGTGTGTGTGTGTTGTCGGTGTGTGTGTGTGTGTGTGTGTGTGTGTTGTCGGTGTGTGTGTGTGTGTTGTCGATGTGTGTGTGTGTGTGTTGTCGGTGTGTGTGTGTGTGTTGTCGGTGTGTATGTGTGTGTGTTGTCAGTGTGTGTGTGTGTGTGTTGTCGGTGTGTGTGTGTTTATGTGTTGTCGGTGTGTGTGTGTGTGTGTTGTCGCTGTGTGTGTGTGTGTTGTCGGTGTGTGTGTGTGTTGTCGGTGTGTGTGTGTGTGTGTTGTCGGTGTGTGTGTGTGTGTGTGTTGTCGGTTTGTGTGTGTGTGTGTGTGTTGTCGGTGTGTGTGTGTGTGTTGCCGGTGTGTGTGTGTGTTGTCGGTGTGTGTGTGTGTGTTGTCGGTGTGTGTGTGTGTTGTCGGTGTGTGTGTGTGTGTGTGTGTGTGTTGTCGGTGTGGTGTGTGTGTGTGTGTTGTCGGTGTGTGTGTGTGTGTGTTGTCAGTGTGTGTGTGTGTTGCTGGTGTTTGTGTGTGTGTGTGTTGTCGGTGTGTGTGTGTGTGTTGTCGGTGTGTGTGTGTGTGTTGTCGGTGTGTGTGTGTTGTCGGTGTGTGTGTGTGTGTGTGTTGTCTGTGTGTGTGTGTGTGTGTGTGTGTGTGTGTGTGTGTTGTCGGTGTGTGTGTGTGTGTTGTCGGTGTGTGTGTGTGTGTTGTCGGTGTGTGTGTGTGTGTGTGTTGTCGGTGTGTATGTGTGTGTGTTGTCAGTGTGTGTGTGTGTGTGTTGTCGGTGTGTGTGTGTTTATGTGTTGTCGGTGTGTGTGTGTGTGTGTGTTGTCGGTGTGTGTGTGTGTGTTGTCGGTGTGTGTATGTGTTGTCGGTGTGTGTGTGTGTGTGTTGTCGGTGTGTGTGTGTGTGTTGTCGGTGTGTGTGTGTGTGTTGTCGGTGTGTGTGTGTGTGTGTGTTGTCGGTGTGTGTGTGTGTTGTCGGTGTGTGTGTGGGTGTGTGTGTGTTGTGTGTGTGTGTGTTGTCCGTTTGTGTGTGTGTGTGTGTTGTCGGTGTGTGTGTGTGTTGTCGGTGTGTGTGTGTGTGTGTTGTCGGTGTGTGTGTGTGTGTGTGTGTTGTCGGTGTGTGTGTGTGTGTTGTCGGTGTGTGTGTGTGTGTGTGTGTTGTCGGTGTGTGTGTGTGTGTGTGTTGTCGGTGTGTGTGTGGGTGTGTGTGTGTTGTGTGTGTGTGTGTTGTCGGTGTGTGTGTGTGTGTGTTGTCGGTGTGTGTGTGTGTGTTGTCGGTGTGTGTGTGTGTTGTCGGTGTGTGTGTGTGTGTGTGTGTTGTCGGTGTGTGTGTGTTATCGGTGTGTGTGTTGTGTGTGTGTGTGTTGTCGGTGTGTGTGTGTGTGTGTGTTGTCGGTGTGTGTGTGTGTGTTGTCGGTGTGTGTGTGTGTTGTCGGTGTGTGTGTGTGTGTGTGTGTTGTCGGTGTGTGTGTGTGTTGTCGGTGTGTGTGTGTGTGTGTGTGTGTGTGTGTGTTGTCGGTGTATGTGTGTGTGTTGTCGGTGTGTGTGTGTGTGTGTTGTCGGTGTGTGTGTGTGTGTGTGTTGTGGGTGTGTATGTGTGTGTGTTGTCGGTGTGTGTGTGTGTGTGTGTTGTCGGTGTGTGTGTGTGTGTGTGTGTGTGTGTGTTGTCGGTGTGTGTGTGTGTGTGTGTTTGTGTTGTCGGTGTGTGTGAGTGTGTGTTGTGTGTGTGTTGTCGGTGTGTGTGGGTGTTGTCGGTGTGTGTGTGTGTGTGTTGTCGGTGTGTGTGTGTGTGTTGTCGGTGTGTGTGTGTGTTGTCGGTGTGTGTGTGTGTGTGTGTGTGTGTGTGTGTGTGTGTGTTGTCGGTGTGTGTGTGTGTGTGTTGTCGGTGTGTGTGTGTGTGTTGTCGGTGTGTGTGTGTGTGTGTTGTCGGTGTGTGTGTGTGTGTGTGTTGTCGGTTGTGTGTGTGTGTGTGTGTTGTCGGGTGTGTGTGTGTGTGTGTGTTGTCGGTGTGTATGTGTGTGTGTTGTCAGTGTGTGTGTGTGTGTTTTGTCGGTGTGTGTGTGTTTATGTGTTGTCGGTGTGTGTGTGTTTGTGTGTGTTGTCGGTGTGTGTGTGTGTGTTGTCGGTGTGTGTGTGTGTTGTCGGTGTGTGTGTGTGTGTTGTCGGTGTGTGTGTGTGTGTTGTCGGTGTGTGTGTGTGTGTGTGTTGTCGGTGTGTGTGTGTGTGTGTTGTCGGTGTGTGTGTGTGTGTGTGTGTTGTCGGTGTGTGTGTGGGTGTGTGTGTGTTGTGTGTGTGTGTTGTCGGTGTGTGTGTGTGTGTGTTGTCGGTGTGTTTGTGTGTTGTCGGTGTGTGTGTGTGTGTGTTGTCGGTGTGTGTGTGTGTGTTGTCGGTGTGTGTGTGTTATCGGTGTGTGTGTGTGTGTTGTCGGTGTGTGTGTGTGTGTTGTCGGTGTGTGTGTGTGTGTGTTGTCGGTGTGTGTGTGTGTGTGTTGTCGGTGTGTGTGTGTTGTCGGTGTGTGTGTGTGTGTGTTGTGGGTGTGTTTTCGGTGTGTGTGTGTGTGTGTGTTGTCGATGTGTGCGTGTGTGTTTTGTCGGTGTGTGTGTGTGTGTGTTGTCGGTGTGTGTGTGTGTGTTGTGTGTGTGTGTGTTGTGTGTGTGTGTGTTGTCGGTGTGTGTGTGTGTGTGTGTGTGTTGTCGGTGTATGTGTGTGTGTTGTCGGTGTGTGTGTGTGTGTGTGTGTGTGTTGTCGGTGTGTGTGTGTTGTCGGTGTGTGTGTGTTGTCGGTGTGTGTGTGTGTGTGTGTGTTGTCGGTGTGTGTGTGTGTGTGTTGTCGGTTTGTGTGTGTGTGTTGTCAGTGTGTGTGTGTTGTCGGTGTGTTTGTGTGTGTGTGTTGTCGCTGTGTGTGTGTGTGTGTTGTCGGTGTGTGTGTGTGTGTGTTGTGTGTGTGTGTGTTGTCGGTGTGTGTGTGTGTTGTCGGTGTGTGTGTGTGTATGTGTTGTCGGTGTGTGTGTGTGTGTGTGTGTGTTGTCGGTGTGTGTGTGTGTGTGTTGTCGGTGTGTGTGTGTGTGTGTTGTCGGTATGTGTGTGTGTGTTTGTGTTGTCGGTGTGTGTGTGTGTGTTGTCGGTGTGTGTGTGTGTTGTCGGTGTGTGTGTGTGTGTGTTGTCGGTGTGTGTGTGTGTGTGTTGTCGGTGTGTGTGTGTGTTGTCGGTGTGTGTGTGTGTGTGTGTGTGTGTGTTGTCGGTGTGTGTGTGTGTGTTGTCGATGTGTGTGTGTGTGTGTTGTCGGTGTGTGTGTGTGTGTTGTCGGTGTGTGTGTGTGTGTTGTCGGTGTGTGTGTGTGTGTTGTCGGTGTGTGTGTGTGTGTGTGTTGTCGGTGTGTATGTGTGTGTGTTGTCAGTGTGTGTGTGTGTGTGTTGTCGGTGTGTGTGTGTTTATGTGTTGTCGGTGTGTGTGTGTGTGTGTGTTGTCGGTGTGTGTGTGTGTGTTGTCGGTGTGTGTGTGTGTGTTGTCGGTGTGTGTGTGTGTGTTGTCGGTGTGTGTGTGTGTGTGTGTTGTCGGTGTGTGTGTGTGTTGTCGGTGTGTGTGTGGGTGTGTGTGTGTTGTGTGTGTGTGTGTTGTCTGTTTGTGTGTGTGTGTGTGTTGTCGGTGTGTGTGTGTGTTGTCGGTGTGTGTGTGTGTGTGTTGTCGGTGTGTGTGTGTGTGTGTGTGTTGTCGGTGTGTGTGTGTGTGTTGTCGGTGTGTGTGTGTGTGTGTGTTGTCGGTGTGTGTGTGTGTGTGTTGTCGGTGTGTGTGTGGGTGTGTGTGTGTTGTGTGTGTGTGTGTTGTCGGTGTGTGTGTGTGTGTGTTGTCGGTGTGTGTGTGTGTGTTGTCGGTGTGTGTGTGTGTTGTCGGTGTGTGTGTGTGTGTGTGTGTGTTGTCGGTGTGTGTGTGTTATCGGTGTGTGTGTTGTGTGTGTGTGTGTTGTCGGTGTGTGTGTGTGTGTGTTGTCGGTGTGTGTGTGTGTGTTGTCGGTGTGTGTGTGTGTTGTCGGTGTGTGTGTGTGTGTGTGTGTTGTCGGTGTGTGTGTGTGTTGTCGGTGTGTGTGTGTGTGTGTGTGTGTGTGTGTTGTCGGTGTATGTGTGTGTGTTGTCGGTGTGTGTGTGTGTGTGTTGTCGGTGTGTGTGTGTGTGTGTGTTGTCGGTGTGTATGTGTGTGTGTTGTCGGTGTGTGTGTGTGTGTGTGTTGTCGGTGTGTGTGTGTGTGTGTGTGTGTGTTGTCGGTGTGTGTGTGTGTGTGTGTTTGTGTTGTCGGTGTGTGTGTGTGTGTGTTGTGTGTGTGTTGTCGGTGTGTGTGGGTGTTGTCGGTGTGTGTGTGTGTGTGTTGTCGGTGTGTGTGTGTGTGTTGTCGGTGTGTGTGTGTGTTGTCGGTGTGTGTGTGTGTGTGTGTGTGTTGTGTGTGTGTGTGTTGTCGGTGTGTGTGTGTGTGTTGTCGGTTTGTGTGTGTGTGTGTGTGTTGTCGGTGTGTGTGTGTGTGTTGTCGGTGTGTGTGTGTGTGTTGTCGGTGTGTGTGTGTGTGTGTTGTCGGTGTGTATGTGTGTGTGTTGTCAGTGTGTGTGTGTGTGTTTTGTCGGTGTGTGTGTGTTTATGTGTTGTCGGTGTGTGTGTGTGTGTGTGTGTTGTCGGTGTGTGTGTGTGTGTTGTCGGTGTGTGTGTGTGTTGTCGGTGTGTGTGTGTGTGTTGTCGGTGTGTGTGTGTGTGTTGTCGGTGTGTGTGTGTGTGTGTGTTGTCGGTGTGTGTGTGTGTGTTGTCGGTGTGTGTGTGTGTGTGTGTGTTGTCGGTGTGTGTGTGGGTGTGTGTGTGTTGTGTGTGTGTGTTGTCGGTGTGTGTGTGTGTGTGTTGTCGGTGTGTTTGTGTGTTGTCGGTGTGTGTGTGTGTGTGTTGTCGGTGTGTGTGTGTGTGTTGTCGGTGTGTGTGTGTTATCGGTGTGTGTGTGTGTGTTGTCGGTGTGTGTGTGTGTGTGTGTTGTCGGTGTGTGTGTGTGTGTGTTGTCGGTGTGTGTGTGTGTGTGTTGTCGGTGTGTGTGTGTTGTCGGTGTGTGTGTGTGTGTGTTGTGGGTGTGTTTTCGGTGTGTGTGTGTGTGTGTGTTGTCGATGTGTGCGTGTGTGTTTTGTCGGTGTGTGTGTGTGTGTGTTGTCGGTGTGTGTGTGTGTGTTGTGTGTGTGTGTGTTGTGTGTGTGTGTGTTGTCGGTGTGTGTGTGTGTGTGTGTGTTGTCGGTGTATGTGTGTGTGTTGTCGGTGTGTGTGTGTGTGTGTGTGTGTTGTCGGTGTGTGTGTGTTGTCGGTGTGTGTGTGTGTGTTGTCGGTGTGTGTGTGTGTGTGTGTTGTCGGTTTGTGTGTGTGTGTTGTCAGTGTGTGTGTGTTGTCGGTGTTTTTGTGTGTGTGTGTTGTCGCTGTGTGTGTGTGTGTGTTGTCGGTGTGTGTGTGTGTGTGTTGTGTGTGTGTGTGTTGTCGGTGTGTGTGTGTGTTGTCGGTGTGTGTGTGTGTATGTGTTGTCGGTGTGTGTGTGTGTGTGTGTGTGTTGTCGGTGTGTGTGTGTGTGTGTTGTCGGTGTGTGTGTGTGTGTGTTGTCGGTATGTGTGTGTGTGTTTGTGTTGTCGGTGTGTGTGTGTGTGTTGTCGGTGTGTGTGTGTGTTGTCGGTGTGTGTGTGTGTGTGTTGTCGGTGTGTGTGTGTGTGTTGTCGGTGTGTGTTTGTGTGTGTTGTCGGTGTGTGTGTGTGTTGTCGGTGTGTGTGTGTGTGTGTGTGTGTGTGTGTTGTCGGTGTGTGTGTGTGTGTTGTCGATGTGTGTGTGTGTGTGTTGTCGGTGTGTGTGTGTGTGTTGTCGGTGTGTATGTGTGTGTGTTGTCAGTGTGTGTGTGTGTGTGTTGTCGGTGTGTGTGTGTTTATGTGTTGTCGGTGTGTGTGTGTGTGTGTTGTCGCTGTGTGTGTGTGTGTTGTCGGTGTGTGTGTGTGTTGTCGGTGTGTGTGTGTGTGTTGTCGGTGTGTGTGTGTGTGTGTGTTGTCGGTTTGTGTGTGTGTGTGTGTGTGTTGTCGGTGTGTGTGTGTGTGTTGCCGGTGTGTGTGTGTGTTGTCGGTGTGTGTGTGTGTGTTGTCGGTGTGTGTGTGTGTTGTCGGTGTGTGTGTGTGTGTGTGTGTGTGTGTTGTCGGTGTGTGTGTGTTGTCGGTGTGTGTGTGTGTGTGTGTTGTCGGTGTGTGTGTGTGTGTGTTGTCGGTGTGTGTGTGTGTGTGTTGTCAGTGTGTGTGTGTGTGTGTGTGTTGTCGGTGTGTGTGTGTGTGTGTTGTCGGTGTGTGTGTGTGTGTGTTGTCGGTGTGTGTGTGTGTGTGTTGTCGGTGTGTGTGTGTGTGTGTTGTCAGTGTGTGTGTGTTTATGTGTTGTCGGTGTGTGTGTGTGTGTGTTGTCGCTGTGTGTGTGTGTGTTGTCGGTGTGTGTGTGTGTTGTCGGTGTGTGTGTGTGTGTTGTCGGTGTGTGTGTGTGTGTGTGTTGTCGGTTTGTGTGTGTGTGTGTGTGTTGTCGGTGTGTGTGTGTGTGTTGCCGGTGTGTGTGTGTGTTGTCGGTGTGTGTGTGTGTGTTGTCGGTGTGTGTGTGTGTTGTCGGTGTGTGTGTGTGTGTGTGTGTGTGTGTTGTCGGTGTGTGTGTGTTGTCGGTGTGTGTGTGTGTGTGTGTTGTCGGTGTGTGTGTGTGTGTGTTGTCGGTGTGTGTGTGTGTGTGTTGTCAGTGTGTGTGTGTGTGTGTGTGTTGTCGGTGTGTGTGTGTGTGTGTTGTCGGTGTGTGTGTGTGTGTGTTGTCGGTGTGTGTGTGTGTGTTGTCGGTGTGTGTGTGTGTGTGTTGTCAGTGTGTGTGTGTGTTGCTGGTGTTTGTGTGTGTGTGTGTTGTTGGTGTGTGTGTGTGTGTTGTCGGTGTGTGTGTGTGTGTTGTCGGTGTGTGTGTGTTGTCGGTGTGTGTGTGTGTGTGTGTTGTCTGTGTGTGTGTGTGTGTGTGTGTGTGTGTGTGTTGTCGGTGTGTGTGTGTGTGTTGTCGGTGTGTGTGTGTGTGTTGTCGGTGTGTGTGTGTGTGTGTGTGTGTTGTCGGTGTGTATGTGTGTGTGTTGTCAGTGTGTGTGTGTGTGTGTTGTCGGTGTGTGTGTGTTTATGTGTTGTCGGTGTGTGTGTGTGTGTGTGTTGTCGGTGTGTGTGTGTGTGTTGTCGGTGTGTGTGTGTGTTGTCGGTGTGTGTGTGTGTGTTGTCGGTGTGTGTGTGTGTGTTGTCGGTGTGTGTGTGTGTGTGTTGTCGGTGTGTGTGTGTGTGTGTGTTGTCGGTGTGTGTGTGTGTTGTCGGTGTGTGTGTGGTGTGTGTGTGTTGTGTGTGTGTGTGTTGTCCGTTTGTGTGTGTGTGTGTGTTGTCGGTGTGTGTGTGTGTTGTCGGTGTGTGTGTGTGTGTGTTGTCGGTGTGTGTGTGTGTGTGTGTGTTGTCGGTGTGTGTGTGTGTGTTGTCGGTGTGTGTGTGTGTTGTCGGTGTGTGTGTGTGTGTGTGTTGACGGTGTGTGTGTGGGTGTGTGTGTGTTGTGTGTGTGTGTGTTGTCGGTGTGTGTGTGTGTGTGTTGTCGGTGTGTGTGTGTGTGTTGTCGGTGTGTGTGTGTGTTGTCGGTGTGTGTGTGTGTGTGTGTGTGTTGTCGGTGTGTGTGTGTTGTCGGTGTGTGTGTTGTGTGTGTGTGTGTTGTCGGTGTGTGTGTGTGTGTGTTGTCGGTGTGTGTGTGTTGTCGGTGTGTGTGTGTGTTGTCGGTGTGTGTGTGTGTGTGTGTGTGTTGTCGGTGTGTGTGTGTGTTGTCGGTGTGTGTGTGTGTGTGTGTGTGTGTGTGTGTTGTCGGTGTATGTGTGTGTGTTGTCGGTGTGTGTGTGTGTGTTGTCGGTGTGTGTGTGTGTGTGTGTTGTCGGTGTGTATGTGTGTGTGTTGTCGGTGTGTGTGTGTGTGTGTGTTGTCGGTGTGTGTGTGTGTGTGTGTGTGTGTGTTGTCGGTGTGTGTGTGTGTGTGTGTGTGTGTTGTCGGTGTGTGTGTGTGTGTGTTGTGTGTGTGTTGTCGGTGTGTGTGGGTGTTGTCGGTGTGTGTGTGTGTGTGTTGTCGGTGTGTGTGTGTGTGTTGTCGGTGTGTGTGTGTGTTGTCGGTGTGTGTGTGTGTGTGTGTGTGTGTGTGTGTGTGTGTGTTGTCGGTGTGTGTGTGTGTGTGTTGTCGGTGTGTGTGTGTGTGTTGTCGGTGTGTGTGTGTGTGTGTTGTCGGTGTGTGTGTGTGTGTGTGTTGTCGATGTGTGCGTGTGTGTTTTGTCGGTGTGTGTGTGTGTGTTGTCGGTGTGTGTGTGTGTGTTGTGTGTGTGTGTGTTGTGTGTGTGTGTGTTGTCGGTGTGTGTGTGTGTGTGTGTGTTGTCGGTGTGTGTGTGTTGTCGGTGTGTGTGTGTGTGTGTGTGTGTTGTCGGTGTGTGTGTGTTGTCGGTGTGTGTGTGTGTGTTGTCGGTGTGTGTGTGTGTGTGTTGTCGGTGTGTGTGTGTGTGTGTTGTCGGTTTGTGTGTGTGTGTTGTCGGTGTGTGTGTGTTGTTGGTGTGTTTGTGTGTGTGTGTTGTCGCTGTGTGTGTGTGTGTGTTGTCGGTGTGTGTGTGTGTGTGTTGTGTGTGTGTGTGTTGTCGGTGTGTGTGTGTGTTGTCGGTGTGTGTGTGTGTATGTGTTGTCGGTGTGTGTGTGTGTGTGTGTTGTCGGTGTGTGTGTGTGTGTGTTGTCGGTGTGTGTGTGTGTGTGTTGTCGGTATGTGTGTGTGTGTGTGTGTTGTCGGTGTGTGTGTGTGTGTTGTCGGTGTGTGTGTGTGTTGTCGGTGTGTGTGTGTGTGTGTGTGTGTTGTCGGTGTGTGTGTGTTATCGGTGTGTGTGTTGTGTGTGTGTTGTCGGTGTGTGTGTGTGTGTGTTGTCGGTGTGTGTGTGTGTGTTGTCGGTGTGTGTGTGTGTTGTCGGTGTGTGTGTGTGTGTGTGTGTTGTCGGTGTGTGTGTGTGTTGTCGGTGTGTGTGTGTGTGTGTGTGTGTGTGTGTGTTGTCGGTGTATGTGTGTGTGTTGTCGGTGTGTGTGTGTGTGTGTTGTCGGTGTGTGTGTGTGTGTGTGTTGTCGGTGTGTATGTGTGTGTGTTGTCGGTGTGTGTGTGTGTGTGTGTTGTCGGTGTGTGTGTGTGTGTGTGTGTGTGTTGTCGGTGTGTGTGTGTGTGTTTGTGTTGTCGGTGTGTGTGTGTGTGTGTTGTGTGTGTGTTGTCGGTGTGTGTGGGTGTTGTCGGTGTGTGTGTGTGTGTGTTGTCGGTGTGTGTGTGTGTGTTGTCGGTGTGTGTGTGTGTTGTCGGTGTGTGTGTGTGTGTGTGTGTGTTGTGTGTGTGTGTGTTGTCGGTGTGTGTGTGTGTGTGTTGTCGGTGTGTGTGTGTGTGTTGTCGGTGTGTGTGTGTGTGTTGTCGGTGTGTGTGTGTGTGTTGTCGATGTGTGCGTGTGTGTTTTGTCGGTGTGTGTGTGTGTGTGTGTTGTCGGTGTGTGTGTGTGTGTTGTGTGTGTGTGTGTTGTGTGTGTGTGTGTTGTCGGTGTGTTTGTGTGTGTGTGTGTGTTGTCGGTGTGTGTGTGTGTGTTGTCGGTGTGTGTGTGTGTGTGTGTGTGTTGTCGGTGTGTGTGTGTTGTCGGTGTGTGTGTGTGTGTTGTCGGTGTGTGTGTGTGTGTGTGTGTGTTGTCGGTGTGTGTGTGTGTGTGTTGTCGGTTTGTGTGTGTGTGTTGTCGGTGTGTGTGTGTTGTTGGTGTGTTTGTGTGTGTGTGTTGTCGCTGTGTGTGTGTGTGTGTTGTCGGTGTGTGTGTGTGTGTGTTGTGTGTGTGTGTGTTGTCGGTGTGTGTGTTTGTTGTCGGTGTGTGTGTGTGTATGTGTTGTCGGTGTGTGTGTGTGTGTGTGTTGTCGGTGTGTGTGTGTGTGTGTTGTCGGTATGTGTGTGTGTGTTTGTGTTGTCGGTGTGTGTGTGTGTGTTGTCGGTGTGTGTGTGTGTTGTCGGTGTGTGTGTGTGTGTTGTCGGTGTGTGTGTGTGTGTGTTGTCGGTGTGTGTGTGTGTGTGTTGTCGGTGTGTGTGTGTGTTGTCGGTGTGTGTGTGTGTGTGTGTGTGTGTGTGTTGTCGGTGTGTGTGTGTGTGTTGTCGATGTGTGTGTGTGTGTGTTGTCGGTGTGTGTGTGTTTATGTGTTGTCGGTGTGTGTGTGTGTGTGTTGTCGCTGTGTGTGTGTGTGTTGTCGGTGTGTGTGTGTGTTGTCGGTGTGTGTGTGTGTGTTGTCGGTGTGTGTGTGTGTTGTCGGTTTGTGTGTGTGTGTGTGTGTGTTGTCGGTGTGTGTGTGTGTGTTGCCGGTGTGTGTGTGTGTTGTCGGTGTGTGTGTGTGTGTTGTCGGTGTGTGTGTGTGTTGTCGGTGTGTGTGTGTGTGTGTGTGTGTGTGTTGTCGGTGTGTGTGTGTTGTCGGTGTGTGTGTGTGTGTTGTCGGTGTGTGTGTGTGTGTGTTGTCGGTGTGTGTGTGTGTGTGTTGTCAGTGTGTGTGTGTGTGTGTGTGTTGTCGGTGTGTGTGTGTGTGTGTTGTCGGTGTGTGTGTGTGTGTGTTGTCGGTGTGTGTGTGTGTGTTGTCGGTGTGTGTGTGTGTGTGTGTCAGTGTGTGTGTGTGTTGCTGGTGTTTGTGTGTGTGTGTGTTGTCGGTGTGTGTGTGTGTGTTGTCAGTGTGTGTGTGTGTGTGTTGTCGGTGTGTGTGTGTGTGTGTTGTCGGTGTGTGTGTGTGTGTTGTCGGTGTGTGTGTGTGTGTGTGTGTTGTCGGTGTGTGTGTGTGTGTTGTCGGTGTGTGTGTGTGTGTTGTCGGTGTGTGTGTGTGTGTTGTCGGTGTGTATGTGTGTGTGTTGTCAGTGTGTGTGTGTGTGTTTTGTCGGTGTGTGTGTGTTTATGTGTTGTCGGTGTGTGTGTGTGTGTGTGTTGTCGTTGTGTGTGTGTGTGTTGTCGGTGTGTGTGTGTGTTGTCGGTGTCTGTGTGTGTGTGTGTTGTCGGTGTGTGTGTGTGTGTTGTCGGTGTGTGTGTGTGTGTGTGTTGTCGGTGTGTGTGTGTGTGTGTGTTGTCGGTGTGTGTGTGGGTGTGTGTGTGTTGTGTGTGTGTGTGTTGTCGGTGTGTGTGTGTGTGTGTTGTCGGTGTGTGTGTGTGTGTTGTCGGTGTGTGTGTGTGTTGTCGGTGTGTGTGTGTGTGTGTGTGTTGTCGGTGTGTGTGTGTGTTGTCGGTGTGTGTGTGTGTGTGTGTGTGTGTGTGTGTTGTCGGTGTATGTGTGTGTGTTGTCGGTGTGTGTGTGTGTGTGTTGTCGGTGTGTGTGTGTGTGTGTGTTGTCGGTGTGTATGTGTGTGTGTTGTCGGTGTGTGTGTGTGTGTGTGTTGTCGGTGTGTGTGTGTGTGTGTGTTTGTGTTGTCGGTGTGTGTGTGTGTGTGTGTTTGTGTTGTCGGTGTGTGTGTGTGTGTGTTGTGTGTGTGTTGTCGGTGTGTGTGGGTGTTGTCGGTGTGTGTGTGTGTGTGTTGTCGGTGTGTGTGTGTGTGTTGTCGGTGTGTGTGTGTGTTGTCGGTGTGTGTGTGTGTGTGTGTGTGTGTTGTGTGTGTGTGTGTTGTCAGTGTGTGTGTGTGTGTGTGTTGTCGGTGTGTGTGTGTGTGTTGTCGGTGTGTGTGTGTGTTGTCGGTGTGTGTGTGTGTGTGTGTTGTCGATGTGTGCGTGTGTGTTTTGTCGGTGTGTGTGTGTGTGTGTTGTCGGTGTGTGTGTGTGTGTTGTGTGTGTGTGTGTTGTGTGTGTGTGTTGTCGGTGTGTGTGTGTGTGTGTGTGTTGTCGGTGTGTGTGTGTGTTGTCGGTGTGTGTGTGTGTGTGTGTGTGTTGTCGGTGTGTGTGTGTTGTCGGTGTGTGTGTGTGTGTTGTCGGTGTGTGTGTGTGTGTGTGTTGTCGGTGTGTGTGTGTGTGTGTGTGTGTGTTGTCGGTGTGTGTGTGTGTGTGTGTTTGTGTTGTCGGTGTGTGTGTGTGTGTGTTGTGTGTGTGTTGTCGGTGTGTGTGGGTGTTGTCGGTGTGTGTGTGTGTTGTCGGTGTGTGTGTGTGTGTTGTCGGTGTGTGTGTGTGTTGTCGGTGTGTGTGTGTGTGTGTGTGTGTGTTGTGTGTGTGTGTGTTGTCGGTGTGTGTGTGTGTGTGTTGTCGGTGTGTGTGTGTGTGTTGTCGGTGTGTGTGTGTGTGTGTTGTCGGTGTGTGTGTGTGTGTGTGTTGTCGATGTGTGCATGTGTGTTTTGTCGGTGTGTGTGTGTGTGTTGTCGGTGTGTGTGTGTGTGTTGTGTGTGTGTGTGTTGTGTGTGTGTGTGTTGTCGGTGTGTGTGTGTGTGTGTGTGTTGTCGGTGTGTGTGTGTGTGTTGTCGGTGTGTGTGTGTGTGTGTTGTCGGTGTGTGTGTGTGTGTGTTGTGGGTGTGTGTGTGTCGGTGTGTGGTGTGTGTGTGTGTGTGTGCGTGTGTGTTGTCGGTGTGTGTGTGTTGTCGGTGTGTGTGTTGTGTGTGTGTGTGTTGTCGGTGTGTGTGTGTGTGTGTTGTCGGTGTGTGTGTGTGTGTTGTCGGTGTGTGTGTGTGTTGTCGGTGTGTGTGTGTGTGTGTGTGTTGTCGGTGTGTGTGTGTGTTGTCGGTGTGTGTGTGTGTGTGTGTGTGTGTGTGTGTCGTGTGTTGTCGGTGTTGTGTGTGTGTTGTCGGTGTGTGTGTGTGTGTGTGTTGTCGGTGTGTGTGTGTGTGTGTGTTGTCGGTGTGTTGTGTGTGTGTTGTCGGTGTGTGTGTGTGTGTGTGTTGTCGGTGTGTGTGTGTGTGTGTGTGTGTGTTGTCGGTGTGTGTGTGTGTGTGTGTTTGTGTTGTCGGTGTGTGTGTGTGTGTCGTTGTGTGTGTGTTGTCGGTGTGTGTGGGTGTTGTCGGTGTGTGTGTGTGTGTGTTGTCGGTGTGTGTGTGTGTGTTGTCGGTGTGTGTGTGTGTTGTCGGTGTGTGTGTGTGTGTGTGTGTCGGTGTGTGTGTGTGTTGTCGGTGTGTGTGTGTGTGTGTGTGTGTGTGTGTGTTGTCGGTGTATGTGTGTGTGTTGTCGGTGTGTGTGTGTGTGTGTTGTCGGTGTGTGTGTGTGTGTGTGTTGTCGGTGTGTATGTGTGTGTGTTGTCGGTGTGTGTGTGTGTGTGTGTTGTCGGTGTGTGTGTGTGTGTGTGTGTGTGTTGTCGGTGTGTGTGTGTGTGTGTGTGTGTTGTCGGTGTGTGTGTGTGTGTGTTGTGTGTGTGTTGTCGGTGTGTGTGGGTGTTGTCGGTGTGTGTGTGTGTGTGTTGTCGGTGTGTGTGTGTGTGTGTTGTCGGTGTGTGTGTGTGTTGTCGGTGTGTGTGTGTGTGTGTGTGTGTTGTGTGTGTGTGTGTTGTCGGTGTGTGTGTGTGTGTGTTGTCGGTGTGTGTGTGTGTGTTGTCGGTGTGTGTGTGTGTGTTGTCGGTGTGTGTGTGTGTGTGGTGTCGATGTGTGCGTGTGTGTTTTGTCGGTGTGTGTGTGTGTGTGTGTTGTCGGTGTGTGTGTGTGTGTTGTGTGTGTGTGTGTTGTGTGTGTGTGTGTTGTCGGTGTGTTTGTGTGTGTGTGTGTGTTGTCGGTGTGTGTGTGTGTGTTGTCGGTGTGTGTGTGTGTGTGTGTGTGTGTTGTCGTGTGTGTGTGTGTTGTCGGTGTGTGTGTGTGTGTGTTGTCGGTGTGTGTGTGTGTGTGTGTGTGTTGTCGGTGTGTGTGTGTGTGTGTTGTCGGTTTGTGTGTGTGTGTTGTCGGTGTGTGTGTGTTGTTGGTGTGTTTGTGTGTGTGTGTTGTCGCTGTGTGTGTGTGTGTGTTGTCGGTGTGTGTGTGTGTGTGTTGTGTGTGTGTGTGTTGTCGGTGTGTGTGTTTGTTGTCGGTGTGTGTGTGTGTATGTGTTGTCGGTGTGTGTGTGTGTGTGTGTTGTCGGTGTGTGTGTGTGTGTGTTGTCGGTATGTGTGTGTGTGTTTGTGTTGTCGGTGTGTGTGTGTGTGTTGTCGGTGTGTGTGTGTGTTGTCGGTGTGTGTGTGTGTGTTGTCGGTGTGTGTGTGTGTGTGTTGTCGGTGTGTGTGTGTGTGTGTTGTCGGTGTGTGTGTGTGTTGTCGGTGTGTGTGTGTGTGTGTGTGTGTGTGTGTTGTCGGTGTGTGTGTGTGTGTTGTCGATGTGTGTGTGTGTGTGTTGTCGGTGTGTGTGTGTTTATGTGTTGTCGGTGTGTGTGTGTGTGTGTTGTCGCTGTGTGTGTGTGTGTTGTCGGTGTGTGTGTGTGTTGTCGGTGTGTGTGTGTGTGTTGTCGGTGTGTGTGTGTGTTGTCGGTTTGTGTGTGTGTGTGTGTGTGTTGTCGGTGTGTGTGTGTGTGTTGCCGGTGTGTGTGTGTGTTGTCGGTGTGTGTGTGTGTGTTGTCGGTGTGTGTGTGTGTTGTCGGTGTGTGTGTGTGTGTGTGTGTGTGTGTTGTCGGTGTGTGTGTGTTGTCGGTGTGTGTGTGTGTGTTGTCGGTGTGTGTGTGTGTGTGTTGTCGGTGTGTGTGTGTGTGTGTTGTCAGTGTGTGTGTGTGTGTGTGTGTTGTCGGTGTGTGTGTGTGTGTGTTGTCGGTGTGTGTGTGTGTGTGTTGTCGGTGTGTGTGTGTGTGTTGTCGGTGTGTGTGTGTGTGTGTTGTCAGTGTGTGTGTGTGTTGCTGGTGTTTGTGTGTGTGTGTGTTGTCGGTGTGTGTGTGTGTGTTGTCAGTGTGTGTGTGTGTGTGTGTTGTCGGTGTGTGTGTGTGTGTGTTGTCGGTGTGTGTGTGTGTGTGTTGTCGGTGTGTGTGTGTGTGTGTGTGTTGTCGGTGTGTGTGTGTGTGTTGTCGGTGTGTGTGTGTGTGTTGTCGGTGTGTGTGTGTGTGTTGTCGGTGTGTATGTGTGTGTGTTGTCAGTGTGTGTGTGTGTGTTTTGTCGGTGTGTGTGTGTTTATGTGTTGTCGGTGTGTGTGTGTGTGTGTGTTGTCGTTGTGTGTGTGTGTGTTGTCGGTGTGTGTGTGTGTTGTCGGTGTCTGTGTGTGTGTGTGTTGTCGGTGTGTGTGTGTGTGTTGTCGGTGTGTGTGTGTGTGTGTGTTGTCGGTGTGTGTGTGTGTGTGTGTTGTCGGTGTGTGTGTGGGTGTGTGTGTGTTGTGTGTGTGTGTGTTGTCGGTGTGTGTGTGTGTGTGTTGTCGGTGTGTGTGTGTGTGTTGTCGGTGTGTGTGTGTGTTGTCGGTGTGTGTGTGTGTGTGTGTGTTGTCGGTGTGTGTGTGTGTTGTCGGTGTGTGTGTGTGTGTGTGTGTGTGTGTGTGTTGTCGGTGTATGTGTGTGTGTTGTCGGTGTGTGTGTGTGTGTGTTGTCGGTGTGTGTGTGTGTGTGTGTTGTCGGTGTGTATGTGTGTGTGTTGTCGGTGTGTGTGTGTGTGTGTGTTGTCGGTGTGTGTGTGTGTGTGTGTTTGTGTTGTCGGTGTGTGTGTGTGTGTGTGTTTGTGTTGTCGGTGTGTGTGTGTGTGTGTTGTGTGTGTGTTGTCGGTGTGTGTGGGTGTTGTCGGTGTGTGTGTGTGTGTGTTGTCGGTGTGTGTGTGTGTGTTGTCGGTGTGTGTGTGTGTTGTCGGTGTGTGTGTGTGTGTGTGTGTGTGTTGTGTGTGTGTGTGTTGTCAGTGTGTGTGTGTGTGTGTGTTGTCGGTGTGTGTGTGTGTGTTGTCGGTGTGTGTGTGTGTTGTCGGTGTGTGTGTGTGTGTGTGTTGTCGATGTGTGCGTGTGTGTTTTGTCGGTGTGTGTGTGTGTGTGTTGTCGGTGTGTGTGTGTGTGTTGTGTGTGTGTGTGTTGTGTGTGTGTGTTGTCGGTGTGTGTGTGTGTGTGTGTGTTGTCGGTGTGTGTGTGTGTTGTCGGTGTGTGTGTGTGTGTGTGTGTGTTGTCGGTGTGTGTGTGTTGTCGGTGTGTGTGTGTGTGTTGTCGGTGTGTGTGTGTGTGTGTGTTGTCGGTGTGTGTGTGTGTGTGTGTGTGTGTTGTCGGTGTGTGTGTGTGTGTGTGTTTGTGTTGTCGGTGTGTGTGTGTGTGTGTTGTGTGTGTGTTGTCGGTGTGTGTGGGTGTTGTCGGTGTGTGTGTGTGTTGTCGGTGTGTGTGTGTGTGTTGTCGGTGTGTGTGTGTGTTGTCGGTGTGTGTGTGTGTGTGTGTGTGTGTTGTGTGTGTGTGTGTTGTCGGTGTGTGTGTGTGTGTGTTGTCGGTGTGTGTGTGTGTGTTGTCGGTGTGTGTGTGTGTGTGTTGTCGGTGTGTGTGTGTGTGTGTGTTGTCGATGTGTGCATGTGTGTTTTGTCGGTGTGTGTGTGTGTGTTGTCGGTGTGTGTGTGTGTGTTGTGTGTGTGTGTGTTGTGTGTGTGTGTGTTGTCGGTGTGTGTGTGTGTGTGTGTGTTGTCGGTGTGTGTGTGTGTGTTGTCGGTGTGTGTGTGTGTGTGTTGTCGGTGTGTGTGTGTGTGTTGTCGGTGTGTGTGTGTGTGTGTTGTCGGTGTGTGTGTGTGTGTGTGTTGTCGATGTGTGCGTGTGTGTTTTGTCGGTGTGTGTGTGTGTGTTGTCGGTGTGTGTGTGTGTGTTGTGTGTGTGTGTGTTGTGTGTGTGTGTGTTGTCGGTGTGTGTGTGTGTGTGTGTGTTGTCGGTGTGTGTGTGTTGTCGGTGTGTGTGTGTGTGTGTGTGTGTGTCGGTGTGTGTGTGTTGTCGGTGTGTGTGTGTGTGTTGTCGGTGTGTGTGTGTGTGTGTTGTCGGTGTGTGTGTGTGTGTGTTGTCGGTTTGTGTGTGTGTGTTGTCGGTGTGTGTGTGTTGTTGGTGTGTTTGTGTGTGTGTGTTGTCGCTGTGTGTGTGTGTGTGTTGTCGGTGTGTGTGTGTGTGTGTTGTGTGTGTGTGTGTTGTCGGTGTGTGTGTGTGTTGTCGGTGTGTGTGTGTGTATGTGTTGTCGGTGTGTGTGTGTGTGTGTGTTGTCGGTGTGTGTGTGTGTGTGTTGTCGGTGTGTGTGTGTGTGTGTTGTCGGTATGTGTGTGTGTGTGTGTGTTGTCGGTGTGTGTGTGTGTGTTGTCGGTGTGTGTGTGTGTTGTCGGTGTGTGTGTGTGTGTGTGTGTGTTTGTCGGTGTGTGTGTGTTGTCGGTGTGTGTGTTGTGTGTGTGTTGTCGGTGTGTGTGTGTGTGTGTTGTCGGTGTGTGTGTGTGTGTTGTCGGTGTGTGTGTGTGTTGTCGGTGTGTGTGTGTGTGTGTGTGTTGTCGGTGTGTGTGTGTGTTGTCGGTGTGTGTGTGTGTGTGTGTGTGTGTGTGTGTTGTCGGTGTATGTGTGTGTGTTGTCGGTGTGTGTGTGTGTGTGTTGTCGGTGTGTGTGTGTGTGTGTGTTGTCGGTGTGTATGTGTGTGTGTTGTCGGTGTGTGTGTGTGTGTGTGTTGTCGGTGTGTGTGTGTGTGTGTGTGTGTGTTGTCGGTGTGTGTGTGTGTGTGTGTTTGTGTTGTCGGTGTGTGTGTGTGTGTGTTGTGTGTGTGTTGTCGGTGTGTGTGGGTGTTGTCGGTGTGTGTGTGTGTGTGTTGTCGGTGTGTGTGTGTGTGTGTTGTCGGTGTGTGTGTGTGTTGTCGGTGTGTGTGTGTGTGTGTGTGTTGTGTGTGTGTGTGTTGTCGGTGTGTGTGTGTGTTGTCGGTGTGTGTGTGTGTGTTGTCGGTGTGTGTGTGTGTGTTGTCGGTGTGTGTGTGTGTGTGTGTTGTCGATGTGTGCGTGTGTGTTTTGTCGGTGTGTGTGTGTGTGTGTGTTGTCGGTGTGTGTGTGTGTGTTGTGTGTGTGTGTGTTGTGTGTGTGTGTGTTGTCGGTGTGTGTGTGTGTGTGTGTGTGTTGTCGGTGTGTGTGTGTTGTCGGTGTGTGTGTGTGTGTGTTGTCGGTGTGTGTGTGTGTGTGTGTGTGTTGTCGGTGTGTGTGTGTGTTGTCGGTTTGTGTGTGTGTGTTGTCGGTGTGTGTGTGTTGTTGGTGTGTTTGTGTGTGTGTGTTGTCGCTGTGTGTGTGTGTGTGTTGTCGGTGTGTGTGTGTGTGTGTTGTGTGTGTGTGTGTTGTCGGTGTGTGTGTTTGTTGTCGGTGTGTGTGTGTGTATGTGTTGTCGGTGTGTGTGTGTGTGTGTGTTGTCGGTGTGTGTGTGTGTGTGTTGTCGGTGTGTGTGTGTGTGTGTTGTCGGTGTGTGTGTGTGTTGTCGGTGTCGGTGTGTGTGTGTGTGTTGTCGGTGTGTGTGTGTGTGTGTTGTCGGTGTGTGTGTGTGTGTGTTGTCGGTGTGTGTGTGTGTTGTCGGTGTGTGTGTGTGTGTGTGTGTGTGTGTGTTGTCGGTGTGTGTGTGTGTGTTGTCGATGTGTGTGTGTGTGTGTTGTCGGTGTGTGTGTGTTTATGTGTTGTCGGTGTGTGTGTGTGTGTGTTGTCGCTGTGTGTGTGTGTGTTGTCGGTGTGTGTGTGTGTTGTCGGTGTGTGTGTGTGTTGTCGGTGTGTGTGTGTGTTGTCGGTTTGTGTGTGTGTGTGTGTGTGTGTTGTCGGTGTGTGTGTGTGTGTTGCGGTGTGTGTGTGTGTGTTGTCGGTGTGTGTGTGTGTGTTGTCGGTGTGTGTGTGTGTTGTCGGTGTGTGTGTGTGTGTGTGTGTGTGTTGTCGGTGTGTGTGTGTTGTCGGTGTGTGTGTGTGTGTTGTCGGTGTGTGTGTGTGTGTGTTGTCGGTGTGTGTGTGTGTGTGTTGTCAGTGTGTGTGTGTGTGTGTGTGTTGTCGGTGTGTGTGTGTTGTCGGTGTGTGTGTGTGTGTGTTGTCGGTGTGTGTGTGTGTGTTGTCGGTGTGTGTGTGTGTGTGTTGTCAGTGTGTGTGTGTGTTGCTGGTGTTTGTGTGTGTGTGTGTTGTCGGTGTGTGTGTGTGTGTTGTCAGTGTGTGTGTGTGTGTGTGTTGTCGGTGTGTGTGTGTGTGTGTTGTCGGTGTGTGTGTGTGTGTTGTCGGTGTGTGTGTGTGTGTGTGTGTTGTCGGTGTGTGTGTGTGTGTTGTCGGTGTGTGTGTGTGTGTTGTCGGTGTGTGTGTGTGTGTTGTCGGTGTGTATGTGTGTGTGTTGTCATTGTGTGTGTGTGTGTTGTGTCGGTGTGTGTGTGTTTATGTGTTGTCGGTGTGTGTGTGTGTGTGTGTTGTCGTTGTGTGTGTGTGTGTTGTCGGTGTGTGTGTGTGTTGTCGGTGTGTGTGTGTGTGTGTGTTGTCGGTGTGTGTGTGTGTGTTGTCGGTGTGTGTGTGTGTGTGTGTTGTCGGTGTGTGTGTGTGTGTGTGTTGTCGGTGTGTGTGTGGGTGTGTGTGTGTTGTGTGTGTGTGTGTTGTCGGTGTGTGTGTGTGTGTGTTGTCGGTGTGTGTGTGTGTGTTGTCGGTGTGTGTGTGTGTTGTCGGTGTGTGTGTGTGTGTGTGTGTTGTCGGTGTGTGTGTGTGTTGTCGGTGTGTGTGTGTGTGTGTGTGTGTGTGTGTGTTGTCGGTGTATGTGTGTGTGTTGTCGGTGTGTGTGTGTGTGTGTTGTCGGTGTGTGTGTGTGTGTGTGTTGTCGGTGTGTATGTGTGTGTGTTGTCGGTGTGTGTGTGTGTGTGTGTTGTCGGTGTGTGTGTGTGTGTGTGTTTGTGTTGTCGGTGTGTGTGTGTGTGTGTGTTTGTGTTGTCGGTGTGTGTGTGTGTGTGTTGTGTGTGTGTTGTCGGTGTGTGTGGGTGTTGTCGGTGTGTGTGTGTGTGTGTTGTCGGTGTGTGTGTGTGTGTTGTCGGTGTGTGTGTGTGTTGTCGGTGTGTGTGTGTGTGTGTGTGTGTGTTGTGTGTGTGTGTGTTGTCAGTGTGTGTGTGTGTGTGTGTTGTCGGTGTGTGTGTGTGTGTTGTCGGTGTGTGTGTGTGTTGTCGGTGTGTGTGTGTGTGTGTGTTGTCGATGTGTGCGTGTGTGTTTTGTCGGTGTGTGTGTGTGTGTGTTGTCGGTGTGTGTGTGTGTGTTGTGTGTGTGTGTGTTGTGTGTGTGTGTTGTCGGTGTGTGTGTGTGTGTGTGTGTTGTCGGTGTGTGTGTGTGTTGTCGGTGTGTGTGTGTGTGTGTGTGTGTTGTCGGTGTGTGTGTGTTGTCGGTGTGTGTGTGTGTGTTGTCGGTGTGTGTGTGTGTGTGTGTGTTGTCGGTGTGTGTGTGTGTGTGTGTGTGTGTTGTCGGTGTGTGTGTGTGTGTGTGTTTGTGTTGTCGGTGTGTGTGTGTGTGTGTTGTGTGTGTGTTGTCGGTGTGTGTGGGTGTTGTCGGTGTGTGTGTGTGTTGTCGGTGTGTGTGTGTGTGTTGTCGGTGTGTGTGTGTGTTGTCGGTGTGTGTGTGTGTGTGTGTGTGTGTTGTGTGTGTGTGTGTTGTCGGTGTGTGTGTGTGTGTGTTGTCGGTGTGTGTGTGTGTGTTGTCGGTGTGTGTGTGTGTGTGTTGTCGGTGTGTGTGTGTGTGTGTGTTGTCGATGTGTGCGTGTGTGTTTTGTCGGTGTGTGTGTGTGTGTTGTCGGTGTGTGTGTGTGTGTTGTGTGTGTGTGTGTTGTGTGTGTGTGTGTTGTCGGTGTGTGTGTGTGTGTGTGTGTTGTCGGTGTGTGTGTGTGTGTTGTCGGTGTGTGTGTGTGTGTGTGTGTGTTGTCGGTGTGTGTGTGTTGTCGGTGTGTGTGTGTGTGTTGTCGGTGTGTGTGTGTGTGTGTGTGTTGTCGGTGTGTGTGTGTGTGTGTTGTCGGTTTGTGTGTGTGTGTTGTCGGTGTGTGTGTGTTGTTGGTGTGTTTGTGTGTGTGTGTTGTCGCTGTGTGTGTGTGTGTGTGTTGTCGGTGTGTGTGTGTGTGTGTGTGTGTGTGTGTGTGTGTTGTCGGTGTGTGTGTGTGTTGTCGGTGTGTGTGTGTGTATGTGTTGTCGGTGTGTGTGTGTGTGTGTGTTGTCGGTGTGTGTGTGTGTGTGTTGTCGGTGTGTGTGTGTGTGTGTTGTCGGTATGTGTGTGTGTGTGTGTGTTGTCGGTGTGTGTGTGTGTGTTGTCGGTGTGTGTGTGTGTTGTCGGTGTGTGTGTGTGTGTGTGTGTGTTGTCGGTGTGTGTGTGTTATCGGTGTGTGTGTTGTGTGTGTGTGTGTTGTCGGTGTGTGTGTGTGTGTGTTGTCGGTGTGTGTGTGTGTGTTGTCGGTGTGTGTGTGTGTTGTCGGTGTGTGTGTGTGTGTGTGTGTTGTCGGTGTGTGTGTGTGTTGTCGGTGTGTGTGTGTGTGTGTGTGTGTGTGTGTGTTGTCGGTGTATGTGTGTGTGTTGTCGGTGTGTGTGTGTGTGTGTTGTCGGTGTGTGTGTGTGTGTGTGTTGTCGGTGTGTATGTGTGTGTGTTGTCGGTGTGTGTGTGTGTGTGTGTTGTCGGTGTGTGTGTGTGTGTGTGTGTGTGTTGTCGGTGTGTGTGTGTGTGTGTGTTTGTGTTGTCGGTGTGTGTGTGTGTGTGTTGTGTGTGTGTTGTCGGTGTGTGTGGGTGTTGTCGGTGTGTGTGTGTGTGTGTTGTCGGTGTGTGTGTGTGTGTTGTCGGTGTGTGTGTGTGTTGTCGGTGTGTGTGTGTGTGTGTGTGTGTGTGTGTGTGTGTGTTGTCGGTGTGTGTGTGTGTGTGTTGTCGGTGTGTGTGTGTGTGTTGTCGGTGTGTGTGTGTGTGTTGTCGGTGTGTGTGTGTGTTGTCGGTGTGTGTGTGTGTGTGTGTGTGTTGTCGGTGTGTGTGTGTTATCGGTGTGTGTGTTGTGTGTGTGTGTGTTGTCGGTGTGTGTGTGTGTGTGTTGTCGGTGTGTGTGTGTGTGTTGTCGGTGTGTGTGTGTGTTGTCGGTGTGTGTGTGTGTGTGTGTGTTGTCGGTGTGTGTGTGTGTTGTCGGTGTGTGTGTGTGTGTGTGTGTGTGTGTGTGTGTGTTGTCGGTGTATGTGTGTGTGTTGTCGGTGTGTGTGTGTGTGTGTTGTCGGTGTGTGTGTGTGTGTGTGTTGTCGGTGTGTATGTGTGTGTGTTGTCGGTGTGTGTGTGTGTGTGTGTTGTCGGTGTGTGTGTGTGTGTGTGTGTGTGTTGTCGGTGTGTGTGTGTGTGTGTGTTTGTGTTGTCGGTGTGTGTGTGTGTGTGTTGTGTGTGTGTTGTCGGTGTGTGTGGGTGTTGTCGGTGTGTGTGTGTGTGTGTTGTTGGTGTGTGTGTGTGTGTTGTCGGTGTGTGTGTGTGTTGTCGGTGTGTGTGTGTGTGTGTGTGTTGTGTGTGTGTGTGTTGTCGGTGTGTGTGTGTGTGTGTTGTCGGTGTGTGTGTGTGTGTTGTCGGTGTGTGTGTGTGTGTGTTGTCGGTGTGTGTGTGTGTGTGTGTGTTGTCGATGTGTGCTGTGTGTTTTGTCGGTCTGTGTGTGTGTGTGTTGTCGGTGTGTGTGTGTGTGTTGTGTGTGTGTGTGTTGTGTGTGTGTGTGTTGTCGGTGTGTGTGTGTGTGTGTGTGTGTTGTCGGTGTGTGTGTGTGTGTTGTCGGTGTGTGTGTGTGTGTGTGTGTGTTGTCGGTGTGTGTGTGTTGTCGGTGTGTGTGTGTGTGTTGTCGGTGTCTGTGTGTGTGTGTGTGTTGTCGGTGTGTGTGTGTGTGTGTTGTCGGTTTGTGTGTGTGTGTTGTCGGTGTGTGTGTGTTGTTGGTGTGTTTGTGTGTGTGTGTTGTCGCTGTGTGTGTGTGTGTGTTGTCGGTGTGTGTGTGTGTGTGTTGTGTGTGTGTGTGTTGTCGGTGTGTGTGTGTGTTGTCGGTGTGTGTGTGTGTATGTGTTGTCGGTGTGTGTGTGTGTGTGTGTGTGTTGTCGGTGTGTGTGTGTGTGTGTTGTCGGTGTGTGTGTGTGTGTGTTGTCGGTATGTGTGTGTGTGTTTGTGTTGTCGGTGTGTGTGTGTGTGTGTTGTCGGTGTGTGTGTGTGTTGTCGGTGTGTGTGTGTGTGTTGTCGGTGTGTGTGTGTGTGTGTTGTCGGTGTGTGTGTGTGTGTGTTGTCGGTGTGTGTGTGTGTTGTCGGTGTGTGTGTGTGTGTGTGTGTGTGTGTGTTGTCGGTGTGTGTGTGTGTGTTGTCGATGTGTGTGTGTGTGTGTTGTCGGTGTGTGTGTGTGTGTTGTCGGTGTGTATGTGTGTGTGTTGTCAGTGTGTGTGTGTGTGTGTTGTCGGTGTGTGTGTGTTTATGTGTTGTCGGTGTGTGTGTGTGTGTGTTGTCGCTGTGTGTGTGTGTGTTGTCGGTGTGTGTGTGTGTTGTCGGTGTGTGTGTGTGTGTTGTCGGTGTGTGTGTGTGTGTGTTGTCGGTTTGTGTGTGTGTGTGTGTGTTGTCGGTGTGTGTGTGTGTGTTGCCGGTGTGTGTGTGTGTTGTCGGTGTGTGTGTGTGGGTTGTCGGTGTGTGTGTGTGTTGTCGGTGTGTGTGTGTGTGTGTGTGTGTGTGTTGTCGGTGTGTGTGTGTTGTCGGTGTGTGTGTGTGTGTGTGTTGTCGGTGTGTGTGTGTGTGTGTTGTCGGTGTGTGGGTGTGTGTGTTGTCAGTGTGTGTGTGTGTGTGTGTGTTGTCGGTGTGTGTGTGTGTGTGTTGTCGGTGTGTGTGTGTGTGTGTTGTCGGGGTGTGTGTGTGTGTTGTCGGTGTGTGTGTGTGTGTGTTGTCAGTGTGTGTGTGTGTTGCTGGTGTTTGTGTGTGTGTGTGTTGTCGGTGTGTGTGTGTGTGTTGTCAGTGTGTGTGTGTGTGTGTTGTCGGTTTGTGTGTGTGTGTGTGTGTTGTCGGTGTGTGTGTGTTGCCGGTGTGTGTGTGTGTTGTCGGTGTGTGTGTGTGTGTTGTCGGTGTGTGTGTGTGTTGTCGGTGTGTGTGTGTGTGTGTGTGTGTTGTCGGTGTGTGTGTGTTGTCGGTGTGTGTGTGTGTGTGTGTGTTGTCGGTGTGTGTGTGTGTGTGTTGACGGTGTGTGTGTCTGTGTTGTCGGTGTGTGTGTGTGTGTGTGTGTTGTCGGTGTGTGTGTGTGTGTTGTCGGTGTGTGTGTGTGTGTTGTCGGTGTGTGTGTGTGTGTTGTCGGTGTGTATGTGTGTGTGTTGTCAGTGTGTGTGTGTGTGTTTTGTCGGTGTGTGTGTGTTTATGTGTTGTCGGTGTGTGTGTGTGTGTGTGTTGTCGTTGTGTGTGTGTGTGTTGTCGGTGTGTGTGTGTGTTGTCGGTGTGTGTGTGTGTGTGTGTTGTCGGTGTGTGTGTGTGTGTGTGTTGTCGGTGTGTGTGTGTGTGTGTGTTGTCGGTGTGTGTGTGTGTGTGTGTTGTCGGTGTGTGTGTGGGTGTGTGTGTGTTGTGTGTGTGTGTGTTGTCGGTGTGTGTGTGTGTGTGTTGTCGGTGTGTGTGTGTGTGTTGTCGGTGTGTGTGTGTGTTGTCGGTGTGTGTGTGTGTGTGTGTGTTGTCGGTGTGTGTGTGTGTTGTCGGTGTGTGTGTGTGTGTGTGTGTGTGTGTGTTGTCGGTGTATGTGTGTGTGTTGTCGGTGTGTGTGTGTGTGTGTTGTCGGTGTGTGTGTGTGTGTGTGTTGTCGGTGTGTATGTGTGTGTGTTGTCGGTGTGTGTGTGTGTGTGTGTTGTCGGTGTGTGTGTGTGTGTGTGTTTGTGTTGTCGGTGTGTGTGTGTGTGTGTGTTTGTGTTGTCGGTGTGTGTGTGTGTGTGTTGTGTGTGTGTTGTCGGTGTGTGTGGGTGTTGTCGGTGTGTGTGTGTGTGTGTTGTCGGTGTGTGTGTGTGTGTTGTCGGTGTGTGTGTGTGTTGTCGGTGTGTGTGTGTGTGTGTGTGTGTTGTGTGTGTGTGTGTTGTCGGTGTGTGTGTGTGTGTGTTGTCGGTGTGTGTGTGTGTGTTGTCGGTGTGTGTGTGTGTTGTCGGTGTGTGTGTGTGTGTGTGTTGTCGATGTGTGCGTGTGTGTTTTGTCGGTGTGTGTGTGTGTGTGTTGTCGGTGTGTGTGTGTGTGTTGTGTGTGTGTGTGTTGTGTGTGTGTGTTGTCGGTGTGTGTGTGTGTGTGTGTGTGTTGTCGGTGTGTGTGTGTGTTGTCGGTGTGTGTGTGTGTGTGTGTGTTGTCGGTGTGTGTGTGTTGTCGGTGTGTGTGTGTGTGTTGTCGGTGTGTGTGTGTGTGTGTGTGTGTTGTCGGTGTGTGTGTGTGTGTGTTGTCGGTGTGTGTGTGTGTGTTGTCGGTGTGTGTGTGTTGTTGGTGTGTTTGTGTGTGTGTGTTGTCGCTGTGTGTGTGTGTGTGTTGTCGGTGTGTGTGTGTGTGTTGTGTGTGTGTGTGTTGTCGGTGTGTGTGTGTGTTGTCGGTGTGTGTGTGTGTATGTTTTGTCGGTGTGTGTGTGTGTGTGTGTGTGTTGTCGGTGTGTGTGTGTGTGTGTTGTCGGTGTGTGTGTGTGTGTGTTGTCGGTATGTGTGTGTGTGTTTGTGTTGTCGGTGTGTGTGTGTGTGTTGTCGGTGTGTGTGTGTGTTGTCGGTGTGTGTGTGTGTGTTGTGGGTGTGTGTGTGTGTGTGTTGTCGGTGTGTGTGTGTGTGTGTTGTCGGTGTGTGTGTGTGTTGTCGGTGTGTGTGTGTGTGTGTGTGTGTGTGTGTGTGTGTGTTGTCGGTGTGTGTGTGTGTGTTGTCGATGTGTGTGTGTGTGTGGTCGGTGTGTGTGTGTGTGTTGTCGGTGTGTATGTGTGTGTGTTGTCAGTGTGTGTGTGTGTGTGTGTTGTCGGTGTGTGTGTGTTTGTGTTGTCGGTGTGTGTGTGTGTGTTGTCGGTGTGTGTGTGTGTTGTCGGTGTGTGTGTGTTGTCGGTGTGTGTGTGTGTGTTGTCGGTGTGTGTGTGTGTGTGTGTTGTCGGTGTGTGTGTGTGTGTGTGTTGTCGGTGTGTGTGTGTGTGTGTGTTGTCGGTGTGTGTGTGGGTGTGTGTGTGTTGTGTGTGTGTGTGTTGTCGGTGTGTGTGTGTGTGTGTTGTCGGTGTGTGTGTGTGTGTTGTCGGTGTGTGTGTGTGTTGTCGGTGTGTGTGTGTGTGTGTGTGTGTGTGTGTGTGTTGTCGGTGTATGTGTGTGTGTTGTCGGTGTGTGTGTGTGTGTGTTGTCGGTGTGTGTGTGTGTTGTCGGTGTGTATGTGTGTGTGTTGTCGGTGTGTGTGTGTGTGTGTGTTGTCGGTGTGTGTGTGTGTGTGTGTTTGTGTTGTCGGTGTGTGTGTGTGTGTGTGTTTGTGTTGTCGGTGTGTGTGTGTGTGTGTTGTGTGTGTGTTGTCGGTGTGTGTGGGTGTTGTCGGTGTGTGTGTGTGTGTGTTGTCGGTGTGTGTGTGTGTGTTGTCGGTGTGTGTGTGTGTTGTCGGTGTGTGTGTGTGTGTGTGTGTGTGTGTTGTGTGTGTGTGTGTTGTCGGTGTGTGTGTGTGTGTGTTGTCGGTGTGTGTGTGTGTGTTGTCGGTGTGTGTGTGTGTTGTCGGTGTGTGTGTGTGTGTGTGTTGTCGATGTGTGCGTGTGTGTTTTGTCGGTGTGTGTGTGTGTGTGTTGTCGGTGTGTGTGTGTGTGTTGTCGGTGTGTGTGTGTGTGTTGTCGGTGTGTGTGTGTGTGTGTTGTCGGTTTGTGTGTGTGTGTGTGTTGTCGGTGTGTGTGTGTGTGTTGCCGGTGTGTGTGTGTGTTGTCGGTGTTTGTGTGTGTGTTGTCGGTGTGTGTGTGTGTTGTCGGTGTGTGTGTGTGTGTGTGTGTGTGTGTTGTCGGTGTGTGTGTGTTGTCGGTGTGTGTGTGTGTGTGTGTTGTCGGTGTGTGTGTGTGTGTGTGTTGTCGGTGTGTGTGTGTGTGTGTTGTCAGTGTGTGTGTGTGTGTGTGTGTTGTCGGTGTGTGTGTGTGTGTGTTGTCGGTGTGTGTGTGTGTGTGTTGTCGGTGTGTGTGTGTGTGTTGTCGGTGTGTGTGTGTGTGTGTTGTCAGTGTGTGTGTGTGTTGCTGGTGTTTGTGTGTGTGTGTGTTGTCGGTGTGTGTGTGTGTGTTGTCGGTGTGTGTGTGTGTGTTGTCGGTGTGTGTGTGTTGTCGGTGTGTGTGTGTGTGTGTGTTGTCTGTGTGTGTGTGTGTGTGTGTGTTGTCGGTGTGTGTGTGTGTGTTGTCGGTGTGTGTGTGTGTGTTGTCGGTGTGTGTGTGTGTGTGTTGTCGGTGTGTATGTGTGTGTGTTGTCAGTGTGTGTGTGTGTGTGTTGTCGGTGTGTGTGTGTTTATGTGTTGTCGGTGTGTGTGTGTGTGTGTCTGTTGTCGGTGTGTGTGTGTGTGTTGTCGGTGTGTGTGTGTGTTGTCGGTGTGTGTGTGTTGTCGGTGTGTGTGTGTGTGTTGTCGGTGTGTGTGTGTGTGTGTGTTGTCGGTGTGTGTGTGTGTTGTCGGTGTGTGTGTGTGTGTGTGTTGTCGATGTGTGCGTGTGTGTTTTGTCGGTGTGTGTGTGTGTGTGTTGTCGGTGTGTGTGTGTGTGTTGTGTGTGTGTGTGTTGTGTGTGTGTGTTGTCGGTGTGTGTGTGTGTGTGTGTGTGTTGTCGGTGTGTGTGTGTGTTGTCGGTGTGTGTGTGTGTGTGTGTGTTGTCGGTGTGTGTGTGTTGTCGGTGTGTGTGTGTGTGTTGTCGGTGTGTGTGTGTGTGTGTGTGTGTTGTCGGTGTGTGTGTGTGTGTGTTGTCGGTTTGTGTGTGTGTGTTGTCGGTGTGTGTGTGTTGTTGGTGTGTTTGTGTGTGTGTGTTGTCGCTGTGTGTGTGTGTGTGTTGTCGGTGTGTGTGTGTGTGTTGTGTGTGTGTGTGTTGTCGGTGTGTGTGTGTGTTGTCGGTGTGTGTGTGTGTATGTTTTGTCGGTGTGTGTGTGTGTGTGTGTGTGTTGTCGGTGTGTGTGTGTGTGTGTTGTCGGTGTGTGTGTGTGTGTGTTGTCGGTATGTGTGTGTGTGTTTGTGTTGTCGGTGTGTGTGTGTGTGTTGTCGGTGTGTGTGTGTGTTGTCGGTGTGTGTGTGTGTGTTGTGGGTGTGTGTGTGTGTGTGTTGTCGGTGTGTGTGTGTGTGTGTTGTCGGTGTGTGTGTGTGTTGTCGGTGTGTGTGTGTGTGTGTGTGTGTGTGTGTGTGTGTGTTGTCGGTGTGTGTGTGTGTGTTGTCGATGTGTGTGTGTGTGTTGTCGGTGTGTGTGTGTGTGTTGTCGGTGTGTATGTGTGTGTGTTGTCAGTGTGTGTGTGTGTGTGTGTTGTCGGTGTGTGTGTGTTTATGTGTTGTCGGTGTGTGTGTGTGTGTTGTCGGTGTGTGTGTGTGTGTGTGTTGTCGGTGTGTGTGTGGGTGTGTGTGTGTTGTGTGTGTGTGTGTTGTCGGTGTGTGTGTGTGTGTGTTGTCGGTGTGTGTGTGTGTGTTGTCGGTGTGTGTGTGTGTTGTCGGTGTGTGTGTGTGTGTGTGTGTTGTCGGTGTGTGTGTGTGTTGTCGGTGTGTGTGTGTGTGTGTGTGTGTGTGTTGTCGGTGTATGTGTGTGTGTTGTCGGTGTGTGTGTGTGTGTGTTGTCGGTGTGTGTGTGTGTTGTCGGTGTGTATGTGTGTGTGTTGTCGGTGTGTGTGTGTGTGTGTGTTGTCGGTGTGTGTGTGTGTGTGTGTTTGTGTTGTCGGTGTGTGTGTGTGTGTGTGTTTGTGTTGTCGGTGTGTGTGTGTGTGTGTTGTGTGTGTGTTGTCGGTGTGTGTGGGTGTTGTCGGTGTGTGTGTGTGTGTGTTGTCGGTGTGTGTGTGTGTGTTGTCGGTGTGTGTGTGTGTTGTCGGTGTGTGTGTGTGTGTGTGTGTGTGTGTTGTGTGTGTGTGTGTTGTCGGTGTGTGTGTGTGTGTGTTGTCGGTGTGTGTGTGTGTGTTGTCGGTGTGTGTGTGTGTTGTCGGTGTGTGTGTGTGTGTGTGTTGTCGATGTGTGCGTGTGTGTTTTGTCGGTGTGTGTGTGTGTGTGTTGTCGGTGTGTGTGTGTGTGTTGTCGGTGTGTGTGTGTGTGTTGTCGGTGTGTGTGTGTGTGTGTTGTCGGTTTGTGTGTGTGTGTGTGTGTTGTCGGTGTGTGTGTGTGTGTTGCCGGTGTGTGTGTGTGTTGTCGGTGTTTGTGTGTGTGTTGTCGGTGTGTGTGTGTGTTGTCGGTGTGTGTGTGTGTGTGTGTGTGTGTGTTGTCGGTGTGTGTGTGTTGTCGGTGTGTGTGTGTGTGTGTGTTGTCGGTGTGTGTGTGTGTGTGTGTTGTCGGTGTGTGTGTGTGTGTGTTGTCAGTGTGTGTGTGTGTGTGTGTGTTGTCGGTGTGTGTGTGTGTGTGTTGTCGGTGTGTGTGTGTGTGTGTTGTCGGTGTGTGTGTGTGTGTTGTCGGTGTGTGTGTGTGTGTGTTGTCAGTGTGTGTGTGTGTTGCTGGTGTTTGTGTGTGTGTGTGTTGTCGGTGTGTGTGTGTGTGTTGTCGGTGTGTGTGTGTGTGTTGTCGGTGTGTGTGTGTTGTCGGTGTGTGTGTGTGTGTGTGTTGTCTGTGTGTGTGTGTGTGTGTGTGTTGTCGGTGTGTGTGTGTGTGTTGTCGGTGTGTGTGTGTGTGTTGTCGGTGTGTGTGTGTGTGTGTTGTCGGTGTGTATGTGTGTGTGTTGTCAGTGTGTGTGTGTGTGTGTTGTCGGTGTGTGTGTGTTTATGTGTTGTCGGTGTGTGTGTGTGTGTCTGTTGTCGGTGTGTGTGTGTGTGTTGTCGGTGTGTGTGTGTGTTGTCGGTGTGTGTGTGTTGTCGGTGTGTGTGTGTGTGTTGTCGGTGTGTGTGTGTGTGTGTGTTGTCGGTGTGTGTGTGTGTGTGTGTTGTCGGTGTGTGTGTGTGTGTGTGTTGTCGGTGTGTGTGTGGGTGTGTGTGTGTTGTGTGTGTGTGTGTTGTCGGTGTGTGTGTGTGTGTGTTGTCGGTGTGTGTGTGTGTGTTGTCGGTGTGTGTGTGTGTTGTCGGTGTGTGTGTGTGTGTGTGTGTTGTCGGTGTGTGTGTGTGTTGTCGGTGTGTGTGTGTGTGTGTGTGTGTGTGTGTGTTGTCGGTGTATGTGTGTGTGTTGTCGGTGTGTGTGTGTGTGTGTTGTCGGTGTGTGTGTGTGTTGTCGGTGTGTATGTGTGTGTGTTGTCGGTGTGTGTGTGTGTGTGTGTTGTCGGTGTGTGTGTGTGTGTGTGTTTGTGTTGTCGGTGTGTGTGTGTGTGTGTGTTTGTGTTGTCGGTGTGTGTGTGTGTGTGTTGTGTGTGTGTTGTCGGTGTGTGTGGGTGTTGTCGGTGTGTGTGTGTGTGTGTTGTCGGTGTGTGTGTGTGTGTTGTCGGTGTGTGTGTGTGTTGTCGGTGTGTGTGTGTGTGTGTGTGTGTGTGTTGTGTGTGTGTGTGTTGTCGGTGTGTGTGTGTGTGTGTTGTCGGTGTGTGTGTGTGTGTTGTCGGTGTGTGTGTGTGTTGTCGGTGTGTGTGTGTGTGTGTGTTGTCGATGTGTGCGTGTGTGTTTTGTCGGTGTGTGTGTGTGTGTGTTGTCGGTGTGTGTGTGTGTGTTGTGTGTGTGTGTGTTGTGTGTGTGTGTTGTCGGTGTGTGTGTGTGTGTGTGTGTTGTCGGTGTGTGTGTGTGTTGTCGGTGTGTGTGTGTGTGTGTGTGTGTTGTCGGTGTGTGTGTGTTGTCGGTGTGTGTGTGTGTGTTGTCGGTGTGTGTGTGTGTGTGTGTGTTGTCGGTGTGTGTGTGTGTGTGTTGTCGGTTTGTGTGTGTGTGTTGTCGGTGTGTGTGTGTTGTTGGTGGGTTTGTGTGTGTGTGTTGTCGCTGTGTGTGTGTGTGTGTTGTCGGTGTGTGTGTGTGTGTGTTGTGTGTGTGTGTGTTGTCGGTGTGTGTGTGTGTTGTCGGTGTGTGTGTGTGTATGTTTTGTCGGTGTGTGTGTGTGTGTGTGTGTGTTGTCGGTGTGTGTGTGTGTGTGTTGTCGGTGTGTGTGTGTGTGTGTTGTCGGTATGTGTGTGTGTGTTTGTGTTGTCGGTGTGTGTGTGTGTGTTGTAGGTGTGTGTGTGTGTTGTCGGTGTGTGTGTGTGTGTTGTCGGTGTGTGTGTGTGTGTGTTGTCGGTGTGTGTGTGTGTGTGTTGTCGGTGTGTGTGTGTGTTGTCGGTGTGTGTGTGTGTGTGTGTGTGTGTGTTGTCGGTGTGTGTGTGTGTGTTGTCGATGTGTGTGTGTGTGTTGTCGGTGTGTGTGTGTGTGTTGTCGGTGTGTATGTGTGTGTGTTGTCAGTGTGTGTGTGTGTGTGTTGTCGGTGTGTGTGTGTTTATGTGTTGTCGGTGTGTGTGTGTGTGTGTTGTCGCTGTGTGTGTGTGTGTTGTCGGTGTGTGTGTGTGTTGTCGGTGTGTGTGTGTGTGTTGTCGGTGTGTGTGTGTGTGTGTTGTCGGTTTGTGTGTGTGTGTGTGTGTTGTCGGTGTGTGTGTGTGTGTTGCCGGTGTGTGTGTGTGTTGTCGGTGTTTGTGTGTGTGTTGTCGGTGTGTGTGTGTGTTGTCGGTGTGTGTGTGTGTGTGTGTGTGTGTGTGTTGTCAGTGTGTGTGTGTGTTGCTGGTGTTTGTGTGTGTGTGTGTTGTCGGTGTGTGTGTGTGTGTTGTCGGTGTGTGTGTGTGTGTTGTCGGTGTGTGTGTGTTGTCGGTGTGTGTGTGTGTGTGTGTTGTCTGTGTGTGTGTGTGTGTGTGTGTTGTCGGTGTGTGTGTGTGTGTTGTCGGTGTGTGTGTGTGTGTTGTCGGTGTGTGTGTGTGTGTGTTGTCGGTGTGTATGTGTGTGTGTTGTCAGTGTGTGTGTGTGTGTGTTGTCGGTGTGTGTGTGTTTATGTGTTGTCGGTGTGTGTGTGTGTGTCTGTTGTCGGTGTGTGTGTGTGTGTTGTCGGTGTGTGTGTGTGTTGTCGGTGTGTGTGTGTTGTCGGTGTGTGTGTGTGTGTTGTCAGTGTGTGTGTGTGTGTGT
Source organism: Salmo salar (assembly GCF_965601325.2). Lineage (NCBI taxonomy): Eukaryota > Metazoa > Chordata > Actinopteri > Salmoniformes > Salmonidae > Salmo > Salmo salar. The sequence continues at coordinate 496,222 of NW_027675562.1, read as the reverse complement.
GTGTTGTCGGTGTGTGTGTGTGTGTGTGTTGTCGGTGTGTGTGTGTGTTGTCGGTGTGTGTGTGGGTGTGTGTGTGTTGTGTGTGTGTGTGTTGTCCGTGTGTGTGTGTGTGTGTTGTCGGTGTGTGTGTGTGTGTTGTCGGTGTGTGTGTGTGTTGTCGGTGTGTTTGTGTGTGTGTGTGTGTTGTCGGTGTGTGTGTGTGTGTTGTCGGTGTGTGTGTGTGTGTGTGTGTTGTCGGTGTGTGTGTGTGTGTTGTCGGTGTGTTGTGTGTGTGTGTGTTGTCGGTGTGTGTGTGTGTTGTCGGTGTGTGTGTGTGTGTGTGTTGTCGGTGTGTGTGTGTGTGTTGTCGGTGTGTGTGTGTGTGTTGTCGGTGTGTGTGTGTGTGTTGTCGGTGTGTTTGTGTGTGTGTGTTGTCGCTGTGTGTGTGTTGTCGGTGTGTGTGTGTGTGTGTTGTCGGTTTGTGTGTGTGTGTTGTCGGTGTGTGTGTGTTGTCGGTGTGATTGTGTGTGTGTGTTGTCGCTGTGTGTGTGTGTGTGTGTTGTCGGTGTGTGTGTGTTGTGTGTGTGTGTGTGTTGTCGGTGTGTGTGTGTGTTGTCGGTGTGTGTGTGTGTATGTGTTGTCGGTGTGTGTGTGTGTGTGTGTGTGTTGTCGGTGTGTGTGTGTGTGTGTTGTCGGTGTGTGTGTGTGTGTGTTGTCGGTATGTGTGTGTGTGTTTGTGTTGTCGGTGTGTGTGTGTGTGTTGTGTGTGTGTGTGTTGTCGGTGTGTGTGTGTGTTGTCGGTGTGTGTTTGTGTGTGTTGTCGGTGTGTGTGTGTGTGTTGTCGGTGTGTGTGTGTGTGTGTTGTCGATGTGTGCGTGTGTGTTTTGGCGGTGTGTGTGTGTGTGTGTTGTCGGTGTGTGTGTGTGTGTTGTGTGTGTGTGTGTTGTGTGTGTGTGTGTTGTCGGTGTGTGTGTGTGTGTGTGTGTGTTGTCGGTGTGTGTGTGTGTGTTGTCGGTGTGTGTGTGTGTGTGTGTGTGTGTGTTGTCGGTGTGTGTGTGTTGTCGGTGTGTGTGTGTGTGTTGTCGGTGTGTGTGTGTGTGTTGTCGGTGTGTGTGTGTTGTTGGTGTGTTTGTGTGTGTGTGTTGTCGCTGTGTGTGTGTGTGTGTTGTCGGTGTGTGTGTGTGTGTGTTGTGTGTGTGTGTGTTGTCGGTGTGTGTGTGTGTTGTCGGTGTGTGTGTGTGTATGTGTTGTCGGTGTGTGTGTGTGTGTGTGTGTGTTGTCGGTGTGTGTGTGTGTGTGTTGTCGGTGTGTGTGTGTGTGTGTTGTCGGTATGTGTGTGTGTGTTTGTGTTGTCGGTGTGTGTGTGTGTGTTGTCGGTGTGTGTGTGTGTTGTTGGTGTGTGTGTGTGTGTTGTCGGTGTGTGTGTGTGTGTTGTCGGTGTGTGTGTGTGTGTGTTGTCGGTGTGTGTGTGTGTTGTCGGTGTGTGTGTGTGTGTGTGTGTGTGTGTGTGTGTGTGTTGTCGGTGTGTGTGTGTGTGTTGTCGGTGTGTGTGTGTGTGTGTTGTCGGTGTGTGTGTGTGTTGTCGGTGTGTGTGTGTGTGTGTGTGTGTGTGTGTGTTGTCGGTGTGTGTGTGTGTGTTGTCGATGTGTGTGTGTGTGTTGTCGGTGTGTGTGTGTGTGTTGTCGGTGTGTATGTGTGTGTGTTGTCAGTGTGTGTGTGTGTGTGTTGTCGGTGTGTGTGTGTTTATGTGTTGTCGGTGTGTGTGTGTGTGTGTTGTCGCTGTGTGTGTGTGTGTTGTCGGTGTGTGTGTGTGTTGTCGGTGTGTGTGTGTGTGTTGTCGGTGTGTGTGTGTGTGTGTTGTCGGTTTGTGTGTGTGTGTGTGTGTTGTCGGTGTGTGTGTGTGTGTTGCCGGTGTGTGTGTGTGTTGTCGGTGTTTGTGTGTGTGTTGTCGGTGTGTGTGTGTGTTGTCGGTGTGTGTGTGTGTGTGTGTGTGTGTGTTGTCGGTGTGTGTGTGTTGTCGGTGTGTGTGTGTGTGTGTGTTGTCGGTGTGTGTGTGTGTGTGTGTTGTCGGTGTGTGTGTGTGTGTGTTGTCAGTGTGTGTGTGTGTGTGTGTGTTGTCGGTGTGTGTGTGTGTGTGTTGTCGGTGTGTGTGTGTGTGTGTTGTCGGTGTGTGTGTGTGTGTTGTCGGTGTGTGTGTGTGTGTTGTCAGTGTGTGTGTGTGTTGCTGGTGTTTGTGTGTGTGTGTGTTGTCGGTGTGTGTGTGTGTGTTGTCGGTGTGTGTGTGTGTGTTGTCGGTGTGTGTGTGTTGTCGGTGTGTGTGTGTGTGTTGTCTGTGTGTGTGTGTGTGTGTGTGTTGTCGGTGTGTGTGTGTGTGTTGTCGGTGTGTGTGTGTGTGTTGTCGGTGTGTGTGTGTGTTGTCGGTGTGTATGTGTGTGTGTTGTCAGTGTGTGTGTGTGTGTGTTGTCGGTGTGTGTGTGTTTATGTGTTGTCGGTGTGTGTGTGTGTGTCTGTTGTCGGTGTGTGTGTGTGTGTTGTCGGTGTGTGTGTGTGTTGTCGGTGTGTGTGTGTTGTCGGTGTGTGTGTGTGTGTTGTCGGTGTGTGTGTGTGTGTGTGTTGTCGGTGTGTGTGTGTGTGTGTGTTGTCGGTGTGTGTGTGTGTGTGTGTTGTCGGTGTGTGTGTGGGTGTGTGTGTGTTGTGTGTGTGTGTGTTGTCGGTGTGTGTGTGTGTGTGTTGTCGGTGTGTGTGTGTGTGTTGTCGGTGTGTGTGTGTGTTGTCGGTGTGTGTGTGTGTGTGTGTGTTGTCGGTGTGTGTGTGTTGTCGGTGTGTGTGTGTGTGTGTGTGTGTGTGTGTGTTGTCGGTGTATGTGTGTGTGTTGTCGGTGTGTGTGTGTGTGTGTTGTCGGTGTGTGTGTGTGTTGTCGGTGTGTATGTGTGTGTGTTGTCGGTGTGTGTGTGTGTGTGTGTTGTCGGTGTGTGTGTGTGTGTGTGTTTGTGTTGTCGGTGTGTGTGTGTGTGTGTGTTTGTGTTGTCGGTGTGTGTGTGTGTGTGTTGTGTGTGTGTTGTCGGTGTGTGTGGGTGTTGTCGGTGTGTGTGTGTGTGTGTTGTCGGTGTGTGTGTGTGTGTTGTCGGTGTGTGTGTGTGTTGTCGGTGTGTGTGTGTGTGTGTGTGTGTGTTGTGTGTGTGTGTGTTGTCGGTGTGTGTGTGTGTGTGTTGTCGGTGTGTGTGTGTGTGTTGTCGGTGTGTGTGTGTGTTGTCGGTGTGTGTGTGTGTGTGTGTTGTCGATGTGTGCGTGTGTGTTTTGTCGGTGTGTGTGTGTGTGTGTTGTCGGTGTGTGTGTGTGTGTTGTGTGTGTGTGTGTTGTGTGTGTGTGTTGTCGGTGTGTGTGTGTGTGTGTGTGTTGTCGGTGTGTGTGTGTGTTGTCGGTGTGTGTGTGTGTGTGTGTGTGTTGTCGGTGTGTGTGTGTTGTCGGTGTGTGTGTGTGTGTTGTCGGTGTGTGTGTGTGTGTGTGTGTTGTCGGTGTGTGTGTGTGTGTGTTGTCGGTTTGTGTGTGTGTGTTGTCGGTGTGTGTGTGTTGTTGGTGTGTTTGTGTGTGTGTGTTGTCGCTGTGTGTGTGTGTGTGTTGTCGGTGTGTGTGTGTGTGTGTTGTGTGTGTGTGTGTTGTCGGTGTGTGTGTGTGTTGTCGGTGTGTGTGTGTGTATGTTTTGTCGGTGTGTGTGTGTGTGTGTGTGTGTGTTGTCGGTGTGTGTGTGTGTGTGTTGTCGGTGTGTGTGTGTGTGTGTTGTCGGTATGTGTGTGTGTGTTTGTGTTGTCGGTGTGTGTGTGTGTGTTGTCGGTGTGTGTGTGTGTTGTCGGTGTGTGTTTGTGTGTTGTCGGTGTGTGTGTGTGTGTGTTGTCGGTGTGTGTGTGTGTGTGTTGTCGGTGTGTGTGTGTGTTGTCGGTGTGTGTGTGTGTGTGTGTGTGTGTGTGTGTGTGTTGTCGGTGTGTGTGTGTGTGTTGTCGATGTGTGTGTGTGTGTTGTCGGTGTGTGTGTGTGTGTTGTCGGTGTGTATGTGTGTGTGTTGTCAGTGTGTGTGTGTGTGTGTTGTCGGTGTGTGTGTGTTTATGTGTTGTCGGTGTGTGTGTGTGTGTGTTGTCGCTGTGTGTGTGTGTGTTGTCGGTGTGTGTGTGTGTTGTCGGTGTGTGTGTGTGTGTTGTCGGTGTGTGTGTGTGTGTGTTGTTGGTTTGTGTGTGTGTGTGTGTGTTGTCGGTGTGTGTGTGTGTGTTGCCGGTGTGTGTGTGTGTTGTCGGTGTTTGTGTGTGTGTTGTCGGTGTGTGTGTGTGTTGTCGGTGTGTGTGTGTGTGTGTGTGTGTGTGTTGTCGGTGTGTGTGTGTTGTCGGTGTGTGTGTGTGTGTGTGTTGTCGGTGTGTGTGTGTGTGTGTGTTGTCGGTGTGTGTGTGTGTGTGTTGTCAGTGTGTGTGTGTGTGTGTGTGTTGTTGGTGTGTGTGTGTGTGTGTTGTCGGTGTGTGTGTGTGTGTGTTGTCGGTGTGTGTGTGTGTGTTGTCGGTGTGTGTGTGTGTGTGTTGTCATTGTGTGTGTGTGTTGCTGGTGTTTGTGTGTGTGTGTGTTGTCGGTGTGTGTGTGTGTGTTGTCGGTGTGTGTGTGTGTGTTGTCGGTGTGTGTGTGTTGTCGGTGTGTGTGTGTGTGTGTGTTGTCTGTGTGTGTGTGTGTGTGTGTGTTGTCGGTGTGTGTGTGTGTGTTGTCGGTGTGTGTGTGTGTGTTGTCGGTGTGTGTGTGTGTGTGTTGTCGGTGTGTATGTGTGTGTGTTGTCAGTGTGTGTGTGTGTGTGTTGTCGGTGTGTGTGTGTTTATGTGTTGTCGGTGTGTGTGTGTGTGTCTGTTGTCGGTGTGTGTGTGTGTGTTGTCGGTGTGTGTGTGTGTTGTCGGTGTGTGTGTGTTGTCGGTGTGTGTGTGTGTGTTGTCGGTGTGTGTGTGTGTGTGTGTGTTGTCGGTGTGTGTGTGTGTGTGTGTTGTCGGTGTGTGTGTGTGTTGTCGGTGTGTGTGTGGGTGTGTGTGTGTTGTGTGTGTGTGTGTTGTCCGTGTGTGTGTGTGTGTGTTGTCGGTGTGTGTGTGTGTGTTGTCGGTGTGTGTGTGTGTTGTCGGTGTGTGTGTGTGTGTGTGTGTGTTGTCGGTGTGTGTGTGTGTGTTGTCGGTGTGTGTGTGTGTGTGTGTGTTGTCGGTGTGTGTGTGTTGTCGGTGTGTTGTGTGTGTGTGTGTTGTCGGTGTGTGTGTGTGTTGTCGGTGTGTGTGTGTGTGTGTGTTGTCGGTGTGTGTGTGTGTGTTGTCGGTGTGTGTGTGTGTGTTGTCGGTGTGTGTGTGTGTGTTGTCGGTGTGTTTGTGTGTGTGTGTTGTCGCTGTGTGTGTGTTGTCGGTGTGTGTGTGTGTGTGTTGTCGGTTTGTGTGTGTGTGTTGTCGGTGTGTGTGTGTTGTCGGTGTGTTTGTGTGTGTGTGTTGTCGCTGTGTGTGTGTGTGTGTGTGTTGTCGGTGTGTGTGTGTGTGTGTTGTGTGTGTGTGTGTGTTGTCGGTGTGTGTGTGTGTTGTCGGTGTGTGTGTGTGTATGTGTTGTCGGTGTGTGTGTGTGTGTGTGTGTGTTGTCGGTGTGTGTGTGTGTGTGTTGTCGGTGTGTGTGTGTGTGTGTTGTCGGTATGTGTGTGTGTGTTTGTGTTGTCGGTGTGTGTGTGTGTGTTGTGTGTGTGTGTGTTGTCGGTGTGTGTGTGTGTTGTCGGTGTGTGTGTGTGTGTGTTGTCGGTGTGTGTGTGTGTGTTGTCGGTGTGTGTGTGTGTGTGTTGTCGATGTGTGCGTGTGTGTTTTGGCGGTGTGTGTGTGTGTGTGTTGTCGGTGTGTGTGTGTGTGTTGTGTGTGTGTGTGTTGTGTGTGTGTGTGTTGTCGGTGTGTGTGTGTGTGTGTGTGTGTTGTCGGTGTGTGTGTGTGTGTTGTCGGTGTGTGTGTGTGTGTGTGTGTGTTGTCGGTGTGTGTGTGTTGTCGGTGTGTGTGTGTGTGTTGTCGGTGTGTGTGTGTGTGTTGTCGGTGTGTGTGTGTTGTTGGTGTGTTTGTGTGTGTGTGTTGTCGCTGTGTGTGTGTGTGTGTTGTCGGTGTGTGTGTGTGTGTTGTGTGTGTGTGTGTTGTCGGTGTGTGTGTGTGTTGTCGGTGTGTGTGTGTGTATGTGTTGTCGGTGTGTGTGTGTTGTCGGTGTGTGTGTGTGTGTGTTGTCGGTGTGTGTGTGTGTGTGTTGTCGGTATGTGTGTGTGTGTTTGTGTTGTCGGTGTGTGTGTGTGTGTTGTCGGTGTGTGTGTGTGTTGTCGGTGTGTGTGTGTGTGTTGTCGGTGTGTGTGTGTGTGTGTTGTCGGTGTGTGTGTGTGTGTGTTGTCGGTGTGTGTGTGTGTTGTCGGTGTGTGTGTGTGTGTGTGTGTGTGTGTGTGTGTGTTGTCGGTGTGTGTGTGTGTGTTGTCGATGTGTGTGTGTGTGTGTTGTCGGTGTGTGTGTGTGTTGTCGGTGTGTGTGTGTTTATGTGTTGTCGGTGTGTGTGTGTGTGTGTTGTCGCTGTGTGTGTGTGTGTTGTCGGTGTGTGTGTGTGTTGTCGGTGTGTGTGTGTGTGTTGTCGGTGTGTGTGTGTGTGTGTTGTCGGTTTGTGTGTGTGTGTGTGTGTTGTCGGTGTGTGTGTGTGTGTTGCCGGTGTGTGTGTGTGTTGTCGGTGTGTGTGTGTGTGTTGTCGGTGTGTGTGTGTGTTGTCGGTGTGTGTGTGTGTGTGTGTGTTGTCGGTGTGTGTGTGTGTGTTGCCGGTGTGTGTGTGTGTTGTCGGTGTGTGTGTGTGTGTTGTCGGTGTGTGTGTGTGTTGTCGGTGTGTGTGTGTGTGTGTGTGTGTGTGTTGTCGGTGTGTGTGTGTTGTCGGTGTGTGTGTGTGTGTGTGTTGTCGGTGTGTGTGTGTGTGTGTTGTCGGTGTGTGTGTGTGTGTGTTGTCAGTGTGTGTGTGTGTGTGTGTGTTGTCGGTGTGTGTGTGTGTGTGTTGTCGGTGTGTGTGTGTGTGTGTGTTGTCGGTGTGTGTGTGTGTGTTGTCGGTGTGTGTGTGTGTGTGTTGTCAGTGTGTGTGTGTGTTGCTGGTGTTTGTGTGTGTGTGTGTTGTCGGTGTGTGTGTGTGTGTTGTCAGTGTGTGTGTGTGTGTGTTGTCGGTTTGTGTGTGTGTGTGTGTGTTGTCGGTGTGTGTGTGTTGCCGGTGTGTGTGTGTGTTGTCGGTGTGTGTGTGTGTGTTGTCGGTGTGTGTGTGTGTGTGTGTTGTCGGTGTGTGTGTGTGTGTGTTGTCGGTGTGTGTGTGTGTGTTGTCGGTGTGTGTGTGTGTGTGTGTGTTGTCGGTGTGTGTGTGTGTGTTGTCGGTGTGTGTGTGTGTGTTGTCGGTGTGTGTGTGTGTGTTGTCGGTGTGTATGTGTGTGTGTTGTCAGTGTGTGTGTGTGTGTTTTGTCGGTGTGTGTGTGTTTATGTGTTGTCGGTGTGTGTGTGTGTGTGTGTTGTCGTTGTGTGTGTGTGTGTTGTCGGTGTGTGTGTGTGTTGTCGGTGTGTGTGTGTGTGTGTGTTGTCGGTGTGTGTGTGTGTGTGTGTTGTCGGTGTGTGTGTGTGTGTGTGTTGTCGGTGTGTGTGTGTGTGTGTGTTGTCGGTGTGTGTGTGGGTGTGTGTGTGTTGTGTGTGTGTGTGTTGTCGGTGTGTGTGTGTGTGTGTTGTCGGTGTGTGTGTGTGTGTTGTCGGTGTGTGTGTGTGTTGTCGGTGTGTGTGTGTGTGTGTGTGTTGTCGGTGTGTGTGTGTGTTGTCGGTGTGTGTGTGTGTGTGTGTGTGTGTGTTGTCGGTGTATGTGTGTGTGTTGTCGGTGTGTGTGTGTGTGTGTTGTCGGTGTGTGTGTGTGTGTGTGTTGTCGGTGTGTATGTGTGTGTGTTGTCGGTGTGTGTGTGTGTGTGTGTTGTCGGTGTGTGTGTGTGTGTGTGTTTGTGTTGTCGGTGTGTGTGTGTGTGTGTGTTTGTGTTGTCGGTGTGTGTGTGTGTGTGTTGTGTGTGTGTTGTCGGTGTGTGTGGGTGTTGTCGGTGTGTGTGTGTGTGTTGTCGGTGTGTGTGTGTGTGTTGTCGGTGTGTGTGTGTGTTGTCGGTGTGTGTGTGTGTGTGTGTGTTGTGTGTGTGTGTGTTGTCGGTGTGTGTGTGTGTGTGTTGTCGGTGTGTGTGTGTGTGTTGTCGGTGTGTGTGTGTGTTGTCGGTGTGTGTGTGTGTGTGTGTTGTCGATGTGTGCGTGTGTGTTTTGTCGGTGTGTGTGTGTGTGTGTTGTCGGTGTGTGTGTGTGTGTTGTGTGTGTGTGTGTTGTGTGTGTGTGTTGTCGGTGTGTGTGTGTGTGTGTGTGTTGTCGGTGTGTGTGTGTTGTCGGTGTGTGTGTGTGTGTTGTCGGTGTGTGTGTGTGTGTGTGTGTTGTCGGTGTGTGTGTGTTGTCGGTGTGTGTGTGTGTGTTGTCGGTGTGTGTGTGTGTGTGTGTGTTGTCGGTGTGTGTGTGTGTGTGTTGTCGGTTTGTGTGTGTGTGTTGTCAGTGTGTGTGTGTTGTTGGTGTGTTTGTGTGTGTGTGTTGTCGCTGTGTGTGTGTGTGTGTTGTCGGTGTGTGTGTGTGTGTGTTGTGTGTGTGTGTGTTGTCGGTGTGTGTGTGTGTTGTCGGTGTGTGTGTGTGTATGTTTTGTCGGTGTGTGTGTGTGTGTGTGTGTGTTGTCGGTGTGTGTGTGTGTGTGTTGTCGGTGTGTGTGTGTGTTGTCGGTATGTGTGTGTGTGTTTGTGTTGTCGGTGTGTGTGTGTGTGTTGTCGGTGTGTGTGTGTGTTGTCGGTGTGTGTGTGTGTGTTGTCGGTGTGTGTGTGTGTGTGTTGTCGGTGTGTGTGTGTGTGTGTTGTCGGTGTGTGTGTGTGTTGTCGGTGTGTGTGTGTGTGTGTGTGTGTGTGTGTGTTGTCGGTGTGTGTGTGTGTGTGTTGTCGATGTGTGTGTGTGTGTGTTGTCGGTGTGTGTGTGTGTGTTGTCGGTGTGTATGTGTGTGTGTTGTCAGTGTGTGTGTGTGTGTGTTGTCGGTGTGTGTGTGTTTTTGTGTTGTCGGTGTGTGTGTGTGTGTGTTGTCGCTGTGTGTGTGTGTGTTGTCGGTGTGTGTGTGTGTTGTCGGTGTGTGTGTGTGTGTTGTCGGTGTGTGTGTGTGTGTGTTGTCGGTTTGTGTGTGTGTGTGTTGTCGGTGTGTGTGTGTGTGTTGCCGGTGTGTGTGTGTGTTGTCGGTGTTTGTGTGTGTGTTGTCGGTGTGTGTGTGTGTTGTCGGTGTGTGTGTGTGTGTGTGTGTGTGTGTTGTCGGTGTGTGTGTGTTGTCGGTGTGTGTTTGTGTGTGTGTTGTCGGTGTGTGTGTGTGTGTGTGTTGTCGGTGTGTGTGTGTGTGTGTGTGTTGTCAGTGTGTGTGTGTGTGTGTGTGTGTTGTCGGTGTGTGTGTGTGTGTGTTGTCGGTGTGTGTGTGTGTGTGTTGTCGGTGTGTGTGTGTGTGTTGTCGGTGTGTGTGTGTGTGTGTTGTCAGTGTGTGTGTGTGTTGCTGGTGTTTGTGTGTGTGTGTGTTGTCGGTGTGTGTGTGTGTTGTCGGTGTATGTGTGTGTGTTGTCGGTGTGTGTGTGTTGTCGGTGTGTGTGTGTGTGTGTGTTGTCTGTGTGTGTGTGTGTGTGTGTGTTGTCGGTGTGTGTGTGTGTGTTGTCGGTGTGTGTGTGTGTGTTGTCGGTGTGTGTGTGTGTGTGTTGTCGGTGTGTATGTGTGTGTGTTGTCAGTGTGTGTGTGTGTGTGTTGTCGGTGTGTGTGTGTTTATGTGTTGTCGGTGTGTGTGTGTGTGTGTGTTGTCGGTGTGTGTGTGTGTGTTGTCGGTGTGTGTGTGTGTTGTCGGTGTGTGTGTGTTGTCGGTGTGTGTGTGTGTGTTGTCGGTGTGTGTGTGTGTGTGTGTGTGTTGTCGGTGTGTGTGTGTGTGTGTGTTGTCGGTGTGTGTGTGTGTTGTCGGTGTGTGTGTGGGTGTGTGTGTGTTGTGTATGTGTGTGTTGTCCGTGTGTGTGTGTGTGTGTTGTCGGTGTGTGTGTGTGTGTTGTCGGTGTGTGTGTGTGTGTGTGTTGTCGGTGTGTGTGTGTGTTGTCGGTGTGTGTGTGGGTGTGTGTGTGTTGTGTATGTGTGTGTTGTCCGTGTGTGTGTGTGTGTGTTGTCGGTGTGTGTGTGTGTGTTGTCGGTGTGTGTGTGTGTGTGTGTTGTCGGTGTGTGTGTGGGTGTGTGTGTGTTGTGTGTGTGTGTGTTGTCGGTGTGTGTGTGTGTGTGTTGTCGGTGTGTGTGTGTGTGTTGTCGGTGTGTGTGTGTGTTGTCGGTGTGTGTGTGTGTGTGTGTGTGTTGTCGGTGTGTGTGTGTTATCGGTGTGTGTGTGTGTGTGTGTGTTGTCGGTGTGTGTGTGTGTTATCGGTGTGTGTGTGTGTGTGTTGTCGGTGTGTGTGTGTGTGTGTGTTGTCGGTGTGTGTGTGTGTGTGTTGTGGGTGTGTTGTCGGTGTGTGTGTGTGTGTGTGTGTGTTGTCGGTGTGTGCGTGTGTGTTTTGTCGGTGTGTGTGTGTGTGTGTGTGTTGTCGGTGTGTGTGTGTGTGTTGTGTGTGTGTGTGTTGTCGGTGTGTGTGTGTGTTGTCGGTGTGTGTGTGTGTGTGTGTTGTCGGTGTGTGTGTGTTGTCAGTGTGTGTGTGTGTGTTGTCGGTGTGTGTGTGTGTGTGTTGTCGGTGTGTGTGTGTGTGTTGTCGGTGTGTGTGTGTGTGTTGTCGGTGTGTGTGTGTGTGTTGTCGGTGTGTTTGTGTGTGTGTGTTGTCGCTGTGTGTGTGTTGTCGGTGTGTGTGTGTGTGTGTTGTCGGTTTGTGTGTGTGTGTTGTCGGTGTGTGTGTGTTGTCGGTGTGTTTGTGTGTGTGTGTTGTCGCTGTGTGTGTGTGTGTGTTGTCGGTGTGTGTGTGTGTGTGTTGTGTGTGTGTGTGTGTTGTCGGTGTGTGTGTGTGTTGTCGGTGTGTGTGTGTGTATGTGTTGTCGGTGTGTGTGTGTGTGTGTGTGTGTGTTGTCGGTGTGTGTGTGTGTGTGTTGTCGGTGTGTGTGTGTGTGTGTTGTCGGTATGTGTGTGTGTGTTTGTGTTGTCGGTGTGTGTGTGTGTGTTGTGTGTGTGTGTGTTGTCGGTGTGTGTGTGTGTTGTCGGTGTGTGTGTGTGTGTGTTGTCGGTGTGTGTGTGTGTTGTCGGTGTGTGTGTGTGTTGTCGGTGTGTGTGTGTGTGTGTTTGTGTGTGTTGTCGGTGTGTGTGTGTGTGTTGTCGGTGTGTGTGTGTGTGTGTTTTCGGTGTGTGTGTGTGTGTTGTCGGTGTGTATGTGTGTGTGTTGTCAGTGTGTGTGTGTGTGTGTTGTCGGTGTGTGTGTGTTTATGTGTTGTCGGTGTGTGTGTGTGTGTGTTGTCGCTGTGTGTGTGTGTGTTGTCGGTGTGTGTGTGTGTTGTCGGTGTGTGTGTGTGTGTTGTCGGTGTGTGTGTGTGTGTGTTGTCGGTTTGTGTGTGTGTGTGTGTGTTGTCGGTGTGTGTGTGTGTGTTGCCGGTGTGTGTGTGTGTTGTCGGTGTGTGTGTGTGTGTTGTCGGTGTGTGTGTGTGTTGTCGGTGTGTGTGTGTGTGTGTGTGTGTTGTCGGTGTGTGTGTGTTGTCGGTGTGTGTGTGTGTGTGTGTTGTCGGTGTGTGTGTGTGTGTGTTGTCGGTGTGTGTGTGTGTGTTGTCGGTGTGTGTGTGTGTGTGTGTGTGTTGTCGGTGTGTGTGTGTGTGTTGTCGGTGTGTGTGTGTGTGTTGTCGGTGTGTGTGTGTTGTCGGTGTGTATGTGTGTGTGTTGTCAGTGTGTGTGTGTGTGTTTTGTCGGTGTGTGTGTGTTTATGTGTTGTCGGTGTGTGTGTGTGTGTGTGTTGTCGTTGTGTGTGTGTGTGTTGTCGGTGTGTGTGTGTGTTGTCAGTGTGTGTGTGTGTGTGTGTTGTCGGTGTGTGTGTGTGTGTGTGTGTTGTCGGTGTGTGTGTGTGTGTGTGTTGTCGGTGTGTGTGTGTGTGTGTGTTGTCGGTGTGTGTGTGGGTGTGTGTGTGTTGTGTGTGTGTGTGTTGTCGGTGTGTGTGTGTGTGTGTTGTCGGTGTGTGTGTGTGTGTTGTCGGTGTGTGTGTGTGTTGTCGGTGTGTGTGTGTGTGTGTGTGTTGTCGGTGTGTGTGTTGTGTTGTAGGTGTGTGTGTGTGTGTGTGTGTGTGTGTTGTCGGTGTATGTGTGTGTGTTGTCGGTGTGTGTGTGTGTGTGTGTTGTCGGTGTGTGTGTGTGTGTGTTGTCGGTGTGTATGTGTGTGTGTTGTCGGTGTGTGTGTGTGTGTGTGTTGTCGGTGTGTGTGTGTGTGTGTGTGTGTTGTCGGTGTGTGTGTGTGTGTGTGTTTGTGTTGTCGGTGTGTGTGTGTGTGTGTTGTGTGTGTGTGTGTGTGTGTGTGTGTGTTGTCGGTGTGTGTGTGTGTTGTCGGTGTGTGTGTGTGTGTTGTCGGTGTGTGTGTGTGTGTGTGTTGTCGGTGTGTATGTGTGTGTGTTGTCAGTGTGTGTGTGTGTGTGTTGTCGGTGTGTGTGTGTTTATGTGTTGTCGGTGTGTGTGTGTGTGTGTGTTGTCGGTGTGTGTGTGTGTGTTGTCGGTGTGTGTGTGTGTTGTCGGTTTGTGTGTGTGTGTGTGTGTTGTCGGTGTGTGTGTGTGTGTTGTCGGTGTGTGTGTGTGTTGTCGGTGTGTGTGTGTGTGTTGTCGGTGTGTGTGTGTGTTGTCGGTGTGTGTGTCTGAGTGTGTGTTTGTGTTGTCGGTGTGTGTGTGTTGTCGGTGTGTGTGTGTGTTGTCGGTGTGTGTGTGTGTGTGTGTGTGTGTGTGTGTTGTCGGTGTGTGTGTGTGTGTTGTCGGTGTGTGTGTGTGTGTTGTCGGTGTGTGTGTGTGTGTGTGTTGTCGGTGTGTATGTGTGTGTGTTGTCAGTGTGTGTGTGTGTGTTTTGTCGGTGTGTGTGTGTTTATGTGTTGTCGCTGTGTGTGTGTGTGTGTTGTCGGTGTGTGTGTGTGTGTTGTCGGTGTGTGTGTGTGTTGTCGGTGTGTGTGTGTGTGTTGTCGGTGTGTGTGTGTGTGTGTGTGTTGTCGGTGTGTGTGTGTGTGTGTGTGTTGTCGGTGTGTGTGTGTGTGTGTGTTGTCGGTGTGTGTGTGGGTGTGTGTGTGTTGTGTGTGTGTGTGTTGTCGGTGTGTGTGTGTGTGTGTTGTCGGTGTGTGTGTGTGTGTTGTCGGTGTGTGTGTGTGTTGTCGGTGTGTGTGTGGGTGTGTGTGTGTTGTCGGTGTGTGTGTGTGTGTGTGTGTGTTGTCGGTGTGTGTGTGTGTGTGTTGTCGGTGTGTGTGTGTGTGTGTTGTCGGTGTGTGTGTGTTGTCGGTGTGTGTGTGTGTGTGTTGTGGGTGTGTTGTCGGTGTGAGTGTGTGTGTGTGTTGTCGGTGTGTGCGTGTGTGTTTTGTCGGTGTGTGTGTGTGTGTGTTGTCGGTGTGTGTGTGTGTGTTGTGTGTGTGTGTGTTGTCGGTGTGTGTGTGTGTTGTCGGTTTGTGTGTGTGTGTGTGTTGTCGGTGTGTGTGTGTGTGTTGTCGGTGTGTGTGTGTGTGTTGTCGGTGTGTGTGTGTGTGTGTGTTGTCGGTGTGTATGTGTGTGTGTTGTCAGTGTGTGTGTGTGTGTTTTGTCGGTGTGTGTGTGTTTATGTGTTGTCGGTGTGTGTGTGTGTGTGTTGTCGGTGTGTGTGTGTGTGTTGTCGGTGTGTGTGTGTGTTGTCGGTGTGTGTGTGTGTGTGTTGTCGGTGTGTGTGTGTGTGTTGTCGGTGTGTGTGTGTGTGTGTTGTCGGTGTGTGTGTGTGTGTGTGTTGTCGGTGTGTGTGTGTGTGTGTGTGTTGTCGGTGTGTGTGTGGGTGTGTGTGTGTTGTGTGTGTGTGTTGTCGGTGTGTGTGTGTGTGTGTTGTCGGTGTGTGTGTGTGTGTTGTCGGTGTGTGTGTGTGTGTGTTGTCGGTGTGTGTGTGTGTGTGTTGTCGGTGTGTGTGTGTTATCGGTGTGTGTGTGTGTGTTGTCGGTGTGTGTGTGTGTGTGTTGTCGGTGTGTGTGTGTGTGTGTTGTCGGTGTATGTGTGTGTGTTGTCGGTGTGTGTGTGTGTGTGTGTTGTCGGTGTGTGTGTGTGTGTGTTGTCGGTGTGTATGTGTGTGTGTTGTCGGTGTGTGTGTGTGTGTGTGTTGTCGGTGTGTGTGTGTGTGTGTGTGTGTTGTCGGTGTGTGTGTGTGTGTGTGTTTGTGTTGTCGGTGTGTGTGTGTGTGTGTTGTGTGTGTGTGTGTGTGTGTGTGTGTGTTGTCGGTGTGTGTGTGTGTTGTCGGTGTGTGTGTGTGTGTTGTCGGTGTGTGTGTGTGTGTGTGTGTTGTCGGTGTGTATGTGTGTGTGTTGTCAGTGTGTGTGTGTGTGTGTTGTCGGTGTGTGTGTGTTTATGTGTTGTCGGTGTGTGTGTGTGTGTGTGTTGTCGGTGTGTGTGTGTGTGTTGTCGGTGTGTGTGTGTGTTGTCGGTTTGTGTGTGTGTGTGTGTGTTGTCGGTGTGTGTGTGTGTGTTGTCGGTGTGTGTGTGTGTTGTCGGTGTGTGTGTGTGTGTTGTCGGTGTGTGTGTGTGTTGTCGGTGTGTGTGTCTGAGTGTGTGTTTGTGTTGTCGGTGTGTGTGTGTTGTCGGTGTGTGTGTGTGTTGTCGGTGTGTGTGTGTGTGTGTGTGTGTGTGTGTGTGTGTGTGTTGTCGGTGTGTGTGTGTGTGTTGTCGGTGTGTGTGTGTGTGTTGTCGGTGTGTGTGTGTGTGTGTGTTGTCGGTGTGTATGTGTGTGTGTTGTCAGTGTGTGTGTGTGTGTTTTGTCGGTGTGTGTGTGTTTATGTGTTGTCGCTGTGTGTGTGTGTGTGTTGTCGGTGTGTGTGTGTGTGTTGTCGGTGTGTGTGTGTGTTGTCGGTGTGTGTGTGTGTGTTGTCGGTGTGTGTGTGTGTGTGTGTGTTGTCGGTGTGTGTGTGTGTGTGTGTGTTGTCGGTGTGTGTGTGTGTGTGTTGTCGGTGTGTGTGTGGGTGTGTGTGTGTTGTGTGTGTGTGTGTTGTCGGTGTGTGTGTGTGTGTGTTGTCGGTGTGTGTGTGTGTGTTGTCGGTGTGTGTGTGTGTTGTCGGTGTGTGTGTGGGTGTGTGTGTGTTGTCGGTGTGTGTGTGTGTGTGTGTGTGTTGTCGGTGTGTGTGTGTGTGTGTTGTCGGTGTGTGTGTGTGTGTGTTGTCGGTGTGTGTGTGTTGTCGGTGTGTGTGTGTGTGTGTTGTGGGTGTGTTGTCGGTGTGAGTGTGTGTGTGTGTTGTCGGTGTGTGCGTGTGTGTTTTGTCGGTGTGTGTGTGTGTGTGTTGTCGGTGTGTGTGTGTGTGTTGTGTGTGTGTGTGTTGTCGGTGTGTGTGTGTGTTGTCGGTTTGTGTGTGTGTGTGTGTTGTCGGTGTGTGTGTGTGTGTTGTCGGTGTGTGTGTGTGTGTTGTCGGTGTGTGTGTGTGTGTGTGTTGTCGGTGTGTATGTGTGTGTGTTGTCAGTGTGTGTGTGTGTGTTTTGTCGGTGTGTGTGTGTTTATGTGTTGTCGGTGTGTGTGTGTGTGTGTTGTCGGTGTGTGTGTGTGTGTTGTCGGTGTGTGTGTGTGTTGTCGGTGTGTGTGTGTGTGTGTTGTCGGTGTGTGTGTGTGTGTTGTCGGTGTGTGTGTGTGTGTGTTGTCGGTGTGTGTGTGTGTGTGTGTTGTCGGTGTGTGTGTGTGTGTGTGTGTTGTCGGTGTGTGTGTGGGTGTGTGTGTGTTGTGTGTGTGTGTTGTCGGTGTGTGTGTGTGTGTGTTGTCGGTGTGTGTGTGTGTGTTGTCGGTGTGTGTGTGTGTGTGTTGTCGGTGTGTGTGTGTGTGTGTTGTCGGTGTGTGTGTGTTATCGGTGTGTGTGTGTGTGTTGTCGGTGTGTGTGTGTGTGTGTTGTCGGTGTGTGTGTGTGTGTGTTGTCGGTGTGTGTGTGTGTGTGTTGTCGGTGTGTGTGTGTTGTCGGTGTGTGTGTGTGTGTGTTGTGGGTGTGTTTTCGGTGTGTGTGTGTGTGTGTGTTGTCGATGTGTGCGTGTGTGTTTTGTCGGTGTGTGTGTGTGTGTGTTGTCGGTGTGTGTGTGTGTGTTGTGTGTGTGTGTGTTGTGTGTGTGTGTGTTGTCGGTGTGTGTGTGTGTGTGTGTGTTGTCGGTGTGTGTGTGTGTGTTGTCGGTGTGTGTGTGTGTGTGTGTGTGTTGTCGGTGTGTGTGTGTTGTCGGTGTGTGTGTGTGTGTTGTCGGTGTGTGTGTGTGTGTGTGTGTTGTCGGTGTGTGTGTGTGTGTGTGTGTTGTTGGTTTGTGTTTTTGTGTTGTCGGTGTGTGTGTGTTGTCGGTGTGTTTGTGTGTGTGTGTTGTCGCTGTGTGTGTGTGTGTGTTGTCGGTGTGTGTGTGTGTGTGTTGTGTGTGTGTGTGTTGTCGGTGTGTGTGTGTGTGTGTTGTCGGTGTGTGTGTGTTATCGGTGTGTGTGTGTGTGTTGTCGGTGTGTGTGTGTGTGTGTGTGTTGTCGGTGTGTGTGTGTGTTGTCGGTGTGTGTGTGTGTATGTGTTGTCGGTGTGTGTGTGTGTGTGTGTGTGTTGTCGGTGTGTGTGTGTGTGTTTTGTCGGTGTGTGTGTGTTTATGTGTTGTCGGTGTGTGTGTGTGTGTTGTCGGTGTGTGTGTGTGTTGTCGGTGTGTGTGTGTGTGTGTGTGTGTTGTCGGTGTGTGTGTGTGTGTGTGTTGTCGGTGTGTGTGTGTGTGTGTGTTGTCGGTGTGTGTGTGGGTGTGTGTGTGTTGTGTGTGTGTGTGTTGTCGGTGTGTGTGTGTGTGTGTTGTCGGTGTGTGTGTGTGTGTTGTCGGTGTGTGTGTGTGTTGTCGGTGTGTGTGTGGGTGTGTGTGTGTTGTCGGTGTGTGTGTGTGTGTGTGTGTTGTCGGTGTGTGTGTGTGTGTGTTGTCGGTGTGTGTGTGTGTGTGTTGTCGATGTGTGTGTGTTGTCGGTGTGTGTGTGTGTGTGTTGTGGGTGTGTTGTCGGTGTGTGTGTGTGTGTGTGTTGTCGGTGTGTGTGTGTGTGTGTTGTCGGTGTGTGTGTGTGTGTGTTGTCGGTGTGTGTGTGTTGTCGGTGTGTGTGTGTGTGTGTTGTGGGTGTGTTTTCGGTGTGTGTGTGTGTGTGTGTTGTCGATGTGTGCGTGTGTGTTTTGTCGGTGTGTGTGTGTGTGTGTTGTCGGTGTGTGTGTGTGTGTTGTGTGTGTGTGTGTTGTGTGTGTGTGTGTTGTCGGTGTGTGTGTGTGTGTGTGTGTTGTCGGTGTGTGTGTGTGTGTTGTCGGTGTGTGTGTGTGTGTGTGTGTGTTGTCGGTGTGTGTGTGTTGTCGGTGTGTGTGTGTGTGTTGTCGGTGTGTGTGTGTGTGTGTGTGTTGTCGGTGTGTGTGTGTGTGTGTGTGTTGTTGGTTTGTGTTTTTGTGTTGTCGGTGTGTGTGTGTTGTCGGTGTGTTTGTGTGTGTGTGTTGTCGCTGTGTGTGTGTGTGTGTTGTCGGTGTGTGTGTGTGTGTGTTGTGTGTGTGTGTGTTGTCGGTGTGTGTGTGTGTTGTCGGTGTGTGTGTGTGTATGTGTTGTCGGTGTGTGTGTGTGTGTGTGTGTGTTGTCGGTGTGTGTGTGTGTGTGTTGTCGGTGTGTGTGTGTGTGTGTTGTCGGTATGTGTGTGTGTGTTTGTGTTGTCGGTGTGTGTGTGTGTGTTGTCGGTGTGTGTGTGTGTTGTTGGTGTGTGTGTGTGTGTTGTCGGTGTGTGTGTGTGTGTTGTCGGTGTGTGTGTGTGTGTGTTGTCGGTGTGTGTGTGTGTTGTCGGTGTGTGTGTGTGTGTGTGTGTGTGTGTGTGTGTGTGTTGTCGGTGTGTGTGTGTGTGTTGTCGGTGTGTGTGTGTGTGTGTTGTCGGTGTGTGTGTGTGTTGTCGGTGTGTGTGTGTGTGTGTGTGTGTGTGTGTGTTGTCGGTGTGTGTGTGTGTGTTGTCGATGTGTGTGTGTGTGTTGTCGGTGTGTGTGTGTGTGTTGTCGGTGTGTATGTGTGTGTGTTGTCAGTGTGTGTGTGTGTGTGTTGTCGGTGTGTGTGTGTTTATGTGTTGTCGGTGTGTGTGTGTGTGTGTTGTCGCTGTGTGTGTGTGTGTTGTCGGTGTGTGTGTGTGTTGTCGGTGTGTGTGTGTGTGTTGTCGGTGTGTGTGTGTGTGTGTTGTCGGTTTGTGTGTGTGTGTGTGTGTTGTCGGTGTGTGTGTGTGTGTTGCCGGTGTGTGTGTGTGTTGTCGGTGTTTGTGTGTGTGTTGTCGGTGTGTGTGTGTGTTGTCGGTGTGTGTGTGTGTGTGTGTGTGTGTGTTGTCGGTGTGTGTGTGTTGTCGGTGTGTGTGTGTGTGTGTGTTGTCGGTGTGTGTGTGTGTGTGTGTTGTCGGTGTGTGTGTGTGTGTGTTGTCAGTGTGTGTGTGTGTGTGTGTGTTGTCGGTGTGTGTGTGTGTGTGTTGTCGGTGTGTGTGTGTGTGTGTTGTCGGTGTGTGTGTGTGTGTTGTCGGTGTGTGTGTGTGTGTTGTCAGTGTGTGTGTGTGTTGCTGGTGTTTGTGTGTGTGTGTGTTGTCGGTGTGTGTGTGTGTGTTGTCGGTGTGTGTGTGTGTGTTGTCGGTGTGTGTGTGTTGTCGGTGTGTGTGTGTGTGTTGTCTGTGTGTGTGTGTGTGTGTGTGTTGTCGGTGTGTGTGTGTGTGTTGTCGGTGTGTGTGTGTGTGTTGTCGGTGTGTGTGTGTGTTGTCGGTGTGTATGTGTGTGTGTTGTCAGTGTGTGTGTGTGTGTGTTGTCGGTGTGTGTGTGTTTATGTGTTGTCGGTGTGTGTGTGTGTGTCTGTTGTCGGTGTGTGTGTGTGTGTTGTCGGTGTGTGTGTGTGTTGTCGGTGTGTGTGTGTTGTCGGTGTGTGTGTGTGTGTTGTCGGTGTGTGTGTGTGTGTGTGTTGTCGGTGTGTGTGTGTGTGTGTGTTGTCGGTGTGTGTGTGTGTGTGTGTTGTCGGTGTGTGTGTGGGTGTGTGTGTGTTGTGTGTGTGTGTGTTGTCGGTGTGTGTGTGTGTGTGTTGTCGGTGTGTGTGTGTGTGTTGTCGGTGTGTGTGTGTGTTGTCGGTGTGTGTGTGTGTGTGTGTGTTGTCGGTGTGTGTGTGTTGTCGGTGTGTGTGTGTGTGTGTGTGTGTGTGTGTGTGTGTCGGTGTATGTGTGTGTGTTGTCGGTGTGTGTGTGTGTGTGTTGTCGGTGTGTGTGTGTGTTGTCGGTGTGTATGTGTGTGTGTTGTCGGTGTGTGTGTGTGTGTGTGTTGTCGGTGTGTGTGTGTGTGTGTGTTTGTGTTGTCGGTGTGTGTGTGTGTGTGTGTTTGTGTTGTCGGTGTGTGTGTGTGTGTGTTGTGTGTGTGTTGTCGGTGTGTGTGGGTGTTGTCGGTGTGTGTGTGTGTGTGTTGTCGGTGTGTGTGTGTGTGTTGTCGGTGTGTGTGTGTGTTGTCGGTGTGTGTGTGTGTGTGTGTGTGTGTTGTGTGTGTGTGTGTTGTCGGTGTGTGTGTGTGTGTGTTGTCGGTGTGTGTGTGTGTGTTGTCGGTGTGTGTGTGTGTTGTCGGTGTGTGTGTGTGTGTGTGTTGTCGATGTGTGCGTGTGTGTTTTGTCGGTGTGTGTGTGTGTGTGTTGTCGGTGTGTGTGTGTGTGTTGTGTGTGTGTGTGTTGTGTGTGTGTGTTGTCGGTGTGTGTGTGTGTGTGTGTGTTGTCGGTGTGTGTGTGTGTTGTCGGTGTGTGTGTGTGTGTGTGTGTGTTGTCGGTGTGTGTGTGTTGTCGGTGTGTGTGTGTGTGTTGTCGGTGTGTGTGTGTGTGTGTGTGTTGTCGGTGTGTGTGTGTGTGTGTTGTCGGTTTGTGTGTGTGTGTTGTCGGTGTGTGTGTGTTGTTGGTGTGTTTGTGTGTGTGTGTTGTCGCTGTGTGTGTGTGTGTGTTGTCGGTGTGTGTGTGTGTGTGTTGTGTGTGTGTGTGTTGTCGGTGTGTGTGTGTGTTGTCGGTGTGTGTGTGTGTATGTTTTGTCGGTGTGTGTGTGTGTGTGTGTGTGTTGTCGGTGTGTGTGTGTGTGTGTTGTCGGTGTGTGTGTGTGTGTGTTGTCGGTATGTGTGTGTGTGTTTGTGTTGTCGGTGTGTGTGTGTGTGTTGTCGGTGTGTGTGTGTGTTGTCGGTGTGTGTTTGTGTGTTGTCGGTGTGTGTGTGTGTGTGTTGTCGGTGTGTGTGTGTGTGTGTTGTCGGTGTGTGTGTGTGTTGTCGGTGTGTGTGTGTGTGTGTGTGTGTGTGTGTGTGTGTTGTCGGTGTGTGTGTGTGTGTTGTCGATGTGTGTGTGTGTGTTGTCGGTGTGTGTGTGTGTGTTGTCGGTGTGTATGTGTGTGTGTTGTCAGTGTGTGTGTGTGTGTGTTGTCGGTGTGTGTGTGTTTATGTGTTGTCGGTGTGTGTGTGTGTGTGTTGTCGCTGTGTGTGTGTGTGTTGTCGGTGTGTGTGTGTGTTGTCGGTGTGTGTGTGTGTGTTGTCGGTGTGTGTGTGTGTGTGTTGTTGGTTTGTGTGTGTGTGTGTGTGTTGTCGGTGTGTGTGTGTGTGTTGCCGGTGTGTGTGTGTGTTGTCGGTGTTTGTGTGTGTGTTGTCGGTGTGTGTGTGTGTTGTCGGTGTGTGTGTGTGTGTGTGTGTGTGTGTTGTCGGTGTGTGTGTGTTGTCGGTGTGTGTGTGTGTGTGTGTTGTCGGTGTGTGTGTGTGTGTGTGTTGTCGGTGTGTGTGTGTGTGTGTTGTCAGTGTGTGTGTGTGTGTGTGTGTTGTTGGTGTGTGTGTGTGTGTGTTGTCGGTGTGTGTGTGTGTGTGTTGTCGGTGTGTGTGTGTGTGTTGTCGGTGTGTGTGTGTGTGTGTTGTCATTGTGTGTGTGTGTTGCTGGTGTTTGTGTGTGTGTGTGTTGTCGGTGTGTGTGTGTGTGTTGTCGGTGTGTGTGTGTGTGTTGTCGGTGTGTGTGTGTTGTCGGTGTGTGTGTGTGTGTGTGTTGTCTGTGTGTGTGTGTGTGTGTGTGTTGTCGGTGTGTGTGTGTGTGTTGTCGGTGTGTGTGTGTGTGTTGTCGGTGTGTGTGTGTGTGTGTTGTCGGTGTGTATGTGTGTGTGTTGTCAGTGTGTGTGTGTGTGTGTTGTCGGTGTGTGTGTGTTTATGTGTTGTCGGTGTGTGTGTGTGTGTCTGTTGTCGGTGTGTGTGTGTGTGTTGTCGGTGTGTGTGTGTGTTGTCGGTGTGTGTGTGTTGTCGGTGTGTGTGTGTGTGTTGTCGGTGTGTGTGTGTGTGTGTGTGTTGTCGGTGTGTGTGTGTGTGTGTGTTGTCGGTGTGTGTGTGTGTTGTCGGTGTGTGTGTGGGTGTGTGTGTGTTGTGTGTGTGTGTGTTGTCCGTGTGTGTGTGTGTGTGTTGTCGGTGTGTGTGTGTGTGTTGTCGGTGTGTGTGTGTGTTGTCGGTGTGTGTGTGTGTGTGTGTGTGTTGTCGGTGTGTGTGTGTGTGTTGTCGGTGTGTGTGTGTGTGTGTGTGTTGTCGGTGTGTGTGTGTTGTCGGTGTGTTGTGTGTGTGTGTGTTGTCGGTGTGTGTGTGTGTTGTCGGTGTGTGTGTGTGTGTGTGTTGTCGGTGTGTGTGTGTGTGTTGTCGGTGTGTGTGTGTGTGTTGTCGGTGTGTGTGTGTGTGTTGTCGGTGTGTTTGTGTGTGTGTGTTGTCGCTGTGTGTGTGTTGTCGGTGTGTGTGTGTGTGTGTTGTCGGTTTGTGTGTGTGTGTTGTCGGTGTGTGTGTGTTGTCGGTGTGTTTGTGTGTGTGTGTTGTCGCTGTGTGTGTGTGTGTGTGTGTTGTCGGTGTGTGTGTGTGTGTGTTGTGTGTGTGTGTGTGTTGTCGGTGTGTGTGTGTGTTGTCGGTGTGTGTGTGTGTATGTGTTGTCGGTGTGTGTGTGTGTGTGTGTGTGTTGTCGGTGTGTGTGTGTGTGTGTTGTCGGTGTGTGTGTGTGTGTGTTGTCGGTATGTGTGTGTGTGTTTGTGTTGTCGGTGTGTGTGTGTGTGTTGTGTGTGTGTGTGTTGTCGGTGTGTGTGTGTGTTGTCGGTGTGTGTGTGTGTGTGTTGTCGGTGTGTGTGTGTGTGTTGTCGGTGTGTGTGTGTGTGTGTTGTCGATGTGTGCGTGTGTGTTTTGGCGGTGTGTGTGTGTGTGTGTTGTCGGTGTGTGTGTGTGTGTTGTGTGTGTGTGTGTTGTGTGTGTGTGTGTTGTCGGTGTGTGTGTGTGTGTGTGTGTGTTGTCGGTGTGTGTGTGTGTGTTGTCGGTGTGTGTGTGTGTGTGTGTGTGTTGTCGGTGTGTGTGTGTTGTCGGTGTGTGTGTGTGTGTTGTCGGTGTGTGTGTGTGTGTTGTCGGTGTGTGTGTGTTGTTGGTGTGTTTGTGTGTGTGTGTTGTCGCTGTGTGTGTGTGTGTGTTGTCGGTGTGTGTGTGTGTGTTGTGTGTGTGTGTGTTGTCGGTGTGTGTGTGTGTTGTCGGTGTGTGTGTGTGTATGTGTTGTCGGTGTGTGTGTGTTGTCGGTGTGTGTGTGTGTGTGTTGTCGGTGTGTGTGTGTGTGTGTTGTCGGTATGTGTGTGTGTGTTTGTGTTGTCGGTGTGTGTGTGTGTGTTGTCGGTGTGTGTGTGTGTTGTCGGTGTGTGTGTGTGTGTTGTCGGTGTGTGTGTGTGTGTGTTGTCGGTGTGTGTGTGTGTGTGTTGTCGGTGTGTGTGTGTGTTGTCGGTGTGTGTGTGTGTGTGTGTGTGTGTGTGTGTGTGTTGTCGGTGTGTGTGTGTGTGTTGTCGATGTGTGTGTGTGTGTGTTGTCGGTGTGTGTGTGTGTTGTCGGTGTGTGTGTGTTTATGTGTTGTCGGTGTGTGTGTGTGTGTGTTGTCGCTGTGTGTGTGTGTGTTGTCGGTGTGTGTGTGTGTTGTCGGTGTGTGTGTGTGTGTTGTCGGTGTGTGTGTGTGTGTGTTGTCGGTTTGTGTGTGTGTGTGTGTGTTGTCGGTGTGTGTGTGTGTGTTGCCGGTGTGTGTGTGTGTTGTCGGTGTGTGTGTGTGTGTTGTCGGTGTGTGTGTGTGTTGTCGGTGTGTGTGTGTGTGTGTGTGTTGTCGGTGTGTGTGTGTGTGTTGCCGGTGTGTGTGTGTGTTGTCGGTGTGTGTGTGTGTGTTGTCGGTGTGTGTGTGTGTTGTCGGTGTGTGTGTGTGTGTGTGTGTGTGTGTTGTCGGTGTGTGTGTGTTGTCGGTGTGTGTGTGTGTGTGTGTTGTCGGTGTGTGTGTGTGTGTGTTGTCGGTGTGTGTGTGTGTGTGTTGTCAGTGTGTGTGTGTGTGTGTGTGTTGTCGGTGTGTGTGTGTGTGTGTTGTCGGTGTGTGTGTGTGTGTGTGTTGTCGGTGTGTGTGTGTGTGTTGTCGGTGTGTGTGTGTGTGTGTTGTCAGTGTGTGTGTGTGTTGCTGGTGTTTGTGTGTGTGTGTGTTGTCGGTGTGTGTGTGTGTGTTGTCAGTGTGTGTGTGTGTGTGTTGTCGGTTTGTGTGTGTGTGTGTGTGTTGTCGGTGTGTGTGTGTTGCCGGTGTGTGTGTGTGTTGTCGGTGTGTGTGTGTGTGTTGTCGGTGTGTGTGTGTGTGTGTGTTGTCGGTGTGTGTGTGTGTGTGTTGTCGGTGTGTGTGTGTGTGTTGTCGGTGTGTGTGTGTGTGTGTGTGTTGTCGGTGTGTGTGTGTGTGTTGTCGGTGTGTGTGTGTGTGTTGTCGGTGTGTGTGTGTGTGTTGTCGGTGTGTATGTGTGTGTGTTGTCAGTGTGTGTGTGTGTGTTTTGTCGGTGTGTGTGTGTTTATGTGTTGTCGGTGTGTGTGTGTGTGTGTGTTGTCGTTGTGTGTGTGTGTGTTGTCGGTGTGTGTGTGTGTTGTCGGTGTGTGTGTGTGTGTGTGTTGTCGGTGTGTGTGTGTGTGTGTGTTGTCGGTGTGTGTGTGTGTGTGTGTTGTCGGTGTGTGTGTGTGTGTGTGTTGTCGGTGTGTGTGTGGGTGTGTGTGTGTTGTGTGTGTGTGTGTTGTCGGTGTGTGTGTGTGTGTGTTGTCGGTGTGTGTGTGTGTGTTGTCGGTGTGTGTGTGTGTTGTCGGTGTGTGTGTGTGT
The DNA here is from genome assembly GCF_965601325.2 of Salmo salar. Taxonomy (NCBI): domain Eukaryota; kingdom Metazoa; phylum Chordata; class Actinopteri; order Salmoniformes; family Salmonidae; genus Salmo; species Salmo salar. The sequence goes on along the minus strand of NW_027675562.1, from coordinate 471,917 downwards.
GTGTGTGTTGTCGGTGTGTGTGTGTGTTGTCGGTGTGTGTGTGTGTGTGTGTGTGTGTGTTGTCGGTGTATGTGTGTGTGTTGTCGGTGTGTGTGTGTGTGTGTTGTCGGTGTGTGTGTGTGTGTGTGTTGTCGGTGTGTATGTGTGTGTGTTGTCGGTGTGTGTGTGTGTGTGTGTTGTCGGTGTGTGTGTGTGTGTGTGTTTGTGTTGTCGGTGTGTGTGTGTGTGTGTGTTTGTGTTGTCGGTGTGTGTGTGTGTGTGTTGTGTGTGTGTTGTCGGTGTGTGTGGGTGTTGTCGGTGTGTGTGTGTGTGTTGTCGGTGTGTGTGTGTGTGTTGTCGGTGTGTGTGTGTGTTGTCGGTGTGTGTGTGTGTGTGTGTGTTGTGTGTGTGTGTGTTGTCGGTGTGTGTGTGTGTGTGTTGTCGGTGTGTGTGTGTGTGTTGTCGGTGTGTGTGTGTGTTGTCGGTGTGTGTGTGTGTGTGTGTTGTCGATGTGTGCGTGTGTGTTTTGTCGGTGTGTGTGTGTGTGTGTTGTCGGTGTGTGTGTGTGTGTTGTGTGTGTGTGTGTTGTGTGTGTGTGTTGTCGGTGTGTGTGTGTGTGTGTGTGTTGTCGGTGTGTGTGTGTTGTCGGTGTGTGTGTGTGTGTTGTCGGTGTGTGTGTGTGTGTGTGTGTTGTCGGTGTGTGTGTGTTGTCGGTGTGTGTGTGTGTGTTGTCGGTGTGTGTGTGTGTGTGTGTGTTGTCGGTGTGTGTGTGTGTGTGTTGTCGGTTTGTGTGTGTGTGTTGTCAGTGTGTGTGTGTTGTTGGTGTGTTTGTGTGTGTGTGTTGTCGCTGTGTGTGTGTGTGTGTTGTCGGTGTGTGTGTGTGTGTGTTGTGTGTGTGTGTGTTGTCGGTGTGTGTGTGTGTTGTCGGTGTGTGTGTGTGTATGTTTTGTCGGTGTGTGTGTGTGTGTGTGTGTGTTGTCGGTGTGTGTGTGTGTGTGTTGTCGGTGTGTGTGTGTGTTGTCGGTATGTGTGTGTGTGTTTGTGTTGTCGGTGTGTGTGTGTGTGTTGTCGGTGTGTGTGTGTGTTGTCGGTGTGTGTGTGTGTGTTGTCGGTGTGTGTGTGTGTGTGTTGTCGGTGTGTGTGTGTGTGTGTTGTCGGTGTGTGTGTGTGTTGTCGGTGTGTGTGTGTGTGTGTGTGTGTGTGTGTGTGTGTTGTCGGTGTGTGTGTGTGTGTGTTGTCGATGTGTGTGTGTGTGTGTTGTCGGTGTGTGTGTGTGTGTTGTCGGTGTGTATGTGTGTGTGTTGTCAGTGTGTGTGTGTGTGTGTTGTCGGTGTGTGTGTGTTTTTGTGTTGTCGGTGTGTGTGTGTGTGTGTTGTCGCTGTGTGTGTGTGTGTTGTCGGTGTGTGTGTGTGTTGTCGGTGTGTGTGTGTGTGTTGTCGGTGTGTGTGTGTGTGTGTTGTCGGTTTGTGTGTGTGTGTGTTGTCGGTGTGTGTGTGTGTGTTGCCGGTGTGTGTGTGTGTTGTCGGTGTTTGTGTGTGTGTTGTCGGTGTGTGTGTGTGTTGTCGGTGTGTGTGTGTGTGTGTGTGTGTGTGTTGTCGGTGTGTGTGTGTTGTCGGTGTGTGTTTGTGTGTGTGTTGTCGGTGTGTGTGTGTGTGTGTGTTGTCGGTGTGTGTGTGTGTGTGTGTGTTGTCAGTGTGTGTGTGTGTGTGTGTGTGTTGTCGGTGTGTGTGTGTGTGTGTTGTCGGTGTGTGTGTGTGTGTGTTGTCGGTGTGTGTGTGTGTGTTGTCGGTGTGTGTGTGTGTGTGTTGTCAGTGTGTGTGTGTGTTGCTGGTGTTTGTGTGTGTGTGTGTTGTCGGTGTGTGTGTGTGTTGTCGGTGTATGTGTGTGTGTTGTCGGTGTGTGTGTGTTGTCGGTGTGTGTGTGTGTGTGTGTTGTCTGTGTGTGTGTGTGTGTGTGTGTTGTCGGTGTGTGTGTGTGTGTTGTCGGTGTGTGTGTGTGTGTTGTCGGTGTGTGTGTGTGTGTGTTGTCGGTGTGTATGTGTGTGTGTTGTCAGTGTGTGTGTGTGTGTGTTGTCGGTGTGTGTGTGTTTATGTGTTGTCGGTGTGTGTGTGTGTGTGTGTTGTCGGTGTGTGTGTGTGTGTTGTCGGTGTGTGTGTGTGTTGTCGGTGTGTGTGTGTTGTCGGTGTGTGTGTGTGTGTTGTCGGTGTGTGTGTGTGTGTGTGTGTGTTGTCGGTGTGTGTGTGTGTGTGTGTTGTCGGTGTGTGTGTGTGTTGTCGGTGTGTGTGTGGGTGTGTGTGTGTTGTGTATGTGTGTGTTGTCCGTGTGTGTGTGTGTGTGTTGTCGGTGTGTGTGTGTGTGTTGTCGGTGTGTGTGTGTGTGTGTGTTGTCGGTGTGTGTGTGTGTTGTCGGTGTGTGTGTGGGTGTGTGTGTGTTGTGTATGTGTGTGTTGTCCGTGTGTGTGTGTGTGTGTTGTCGGTGTGTGTGTGTGTGTTGTCGGTGTGTGTGTGTGTGTGTGTTGTCGGTGTGTGTGTGGGTGTGTGTGTGTTGTGTGTGTGTGTGTTGTCGGTGTGTGTGTGTGTGTGTTGTCGGTGTGTGTGTGTGTGTTGTCGGTGTGTGTGTGTGTTGTCGGTGTGTGTGTGTGTGTGTGTGTGTTGTCGGTGTGTGTGTGTTATCGGTGTGTGTGTGTGTGTGTGTGTTGTCGGTGTGTGTGTGTGTTATCGGTGTGTGTGTGTGTGTGTTGTCGGTGTGTGTGTGTGTGTGTGTTGTCGGTGTGTGTGTGTGTGTGTTGTGGGTGTGTTGTCGGTGTGTGTGTGTGTGTGTGTGTGTTGTCGGTGTGTGCGTGTGTGTTTTGTCGGTGTGTGTGTGTGTGTGTGTGTTGTCGGTGTGTGTGTGTGTGTTGTGTGTGTGTGTGTTGTCGGTGTGTGTGTGTGTTGTCGGTGTGTGTGTGTGTGTGTGTTGTCGGTGTGTGTGTGTTGTCAGTGTGTGTGTGTGTGTTGTCGGTGTGTGTGTGTGTGTGTTGTCGGTGTGTGTGTGTGTGTTGTCGGTGTGTGTGTGTGTGTTGTCGGTGTGTGTGTGTGTGTTGTCGGTGTGTTTGTGTGTGTGTGTTGTCGCTGTGTGTGTGTTGTCGGTGTGTGTGTGTGTGTGTTGTCGGTTTGTGTGTGTGTGTTGTCGGTGTGTGTGTGTTGTCGGTGTGTTTGTGTGTGTGTGTTGTCGCTGTGTGTGTGTGTGTGTTGTCGGTGTGTGTGTGTGTGTGTTGTGTGTGTGTGTGTGTTGTCGGTGTGTGTGTGTGTTGTCGGTGTGTGTGTGTGTATGTGTTGTCGGTGTGTGTGTGTGTGTGTGTGTGTGTTGTCGGTGTGTGTGTGTGTGTGTTGTCGGTGTGTGTGTGTGTGTGTTGTCGGTATGTGTGTGTGTGTTTGTGTTGTCGGTGTGTGTGTGTGTGTTGTGTGTGTGTGTGTTGTCGGTGTGTGTGTGTGTTGTCGGTGTGTGTGTGTGTGTGTTGTCGGTGTGTGTGTGTGTTGTCGGTGTGTGTGTGTGTTGTCGGTGTGTGTGTGTGTGTGTTTGTGTGTGTTGTCGGTGTGTGTGTGTGTGTTGTCGGTGTGTGTGTGTGTGTGTTTTCGGTGTGTGTGTGTGTGTTGTCGGTGTGTATGTGTGTGTGTTGTCAGTGTGTGTGTGTGTGTGTTGTCGGTGTGTGTGTGTTTATGTGTTGTCGGTGTGTGTGTGTGTGTGTTGTCGCTGTGTGTGTGTGTGTTGTCGGTGTGTGTGTGTGTTGTCGGTGTGTGTGTGTGTGTTGTCGGTGTGTGTGTGTGTGTGTTGTCGGTTTGTGTGTGTGTGTGTGTGTTGTCGGTGTGTGTGTGTGTGTTGCCGGTGTGTGTGTGTGTTGTCGGTGTGTGTGTGTGTGTTGTCGGTGTGTGTGTGTGTTGTCGGTGTGTGTGTGTGTGTGTGTGTGTTGTCGGTGTGTGTGTGTTGTCGGTGTGTGTGTGTGTGTGTGTTGTCGGTGTGTGTGTGTGTGTGTTGTCGGTGTGTGTGTGTGTGTTGTCGGTGTGTGTGTGTGTGTGTGTGTGTTGTCGGTGTGTGTGTGTGTGTTGTCGGTGTGTGTGTGTGTGTTGTCGGTGTGTGTGTGTTGTCGGTGTGTATGTGTGTGTGTTGTCAGTGTGTGTGTGTGTGTTTTGTCGGTGTGTGTGTGTTTATGTGTTGTCGGTGTGTGTGTGTGTGTGTGTTGTCGTTGTGTGTGTGTGTGTTGTCGGTGTGTGTGTGTGTTGTCAGTGTGTGTGTGTGTGTGTGTTGTCGGTGTGTGTGTGTGTGTGTGTGTTGTCGGTGTGTGTGTGTGTGTGTGTTGTCGGTGTGTGTGTGTGTGTGTGTTGTCGGTGTGTGTGTGGGTGTGTGTGTGTTGTGTGTGTGTGTGTTGTCGGTGTGTGTGTGTGTGTGTTGTCGGTGTGTGTGTGTGTGTTGTCGGTGTGTGTGTGTGTTGTCGGTGTGTGTGTGTGTGTGTGTGTTGTCGGTGTGTGTGTTGTGTTGTAGGTGTGTGTGTGTGTGTGTGTGTGTGTGTTGTCGGTGTATGTGTGTGTGTTGTCGGTGTGTGTGTGTGTGTGTGTTGTCGGTGTGTGTGTGTGTGTGTTGTCGGTGTGTATGTGTGTGTGTTGTCGGTGTGTGTGTGTGTGTGTGTTGTCGGTGTGTGTGTGTGTGTGTGTGTGTTGTCGGTGTGTGTGTGTGTGTGTGTTTGTGTTGTCGGTGTGTGTGTGTGTGTGTTGTGTGTGTGTGTGTGTGTGTGTGTGTGTTGTCGGTGTGTGTGTGTGTTGTCGGTGTGTGTGTGTGTGTTGTCGGTGTGTGTGTGTGTGTGTGTTGTCGGTGTGTATGTGTGTGTGTTGTCAGTGTGTGTGTGTGTGTGTTGTCGGTGTGTGTGTGTTTATGTGTTGTCGGTGTGTGTGTGTGTGTGTGTTGTCGGTGTGTGTGTGTGTGTTGTCGGTGTGTGTGTGTGTTGTCGGTTTGTGTGTGTGTGTGTGTGTTGTCGGTGTGTGTGTGTGTGTTGTCGGTGTGTGTGTGTGTTGTCGGTGTGTGTGTGTGTGTTGTCGGTGTGTGTGTGTGTTGTCGGTGTGTGTGTCTGAGTGTGTGTTTGTGTTGTCGGTGTGTGTGTGTTGTCGGTGTGTGTGTGTGTTGTCGGTGTGTGTGTGTGTGTGTGTGTGTGTGTGTGTGTGTTGTCGGTGTGTGTGTGTGTGTTGTCGGTGTGTGTGTGTGTGTTGTCGGTGTGTGTGTGTGTGTGTGTTGTCGGTGTGTATGTGTGTGTGTTGTCAGTGTGTGTGTGTGTGTTTTGTCGGTGTGTGTGTGTTTATGTGTTGTCGCTGTGTGTGTGTGTGTGTTGTCGGTGTGTGTGTGTGTGTTGTCGGTGTGTGTGTGTGTTGTCGGTGTGTGTGTGTGTGTTGTCGGTGTGTGTGTGTGTGTGTGTGTTGTCGGTGTGTGTGTGTGTGTGTGTGTTGTCGGTGTGTGTGTGTGTGTGTGTTGTCGGTGTGTGTGTGGGTGTGTGTGTGTTGTGTGTGTGTGTGTTGTCGGTGTGTGTGTGTGTGTGTTGTCGGTGTGTGTGTGTGTGTTGTCGGTGTGTGTGTGTGTTGTCGGTGTGTGTGTGGGTGTGTGTGTGTTGTCGGTGTGTGTGTGTGTGTGTGTGTGTTGTCGGTGTGTGTGTGTGTGTGTTGTCGGTGTGTGTGTGTGTGTGTTGTCGGTGTGTGTGTGTTGTCGGTGTGTGTGTGTGTGTGTTGTGGGTGTGTTGTCGGTGTGAGTGTGTGTGTGTGTTGTCGGTGTGTGCGTGTGTGTTTTGTCGGTGTGTGTGTGTGTGTGTTGTCGGTGTGTGTGTGTGTGTTGTGTGTGTGTGTGTTGTCGGTGTGTGTGTGTGTTGTCGGTTTGTGTGTGTGTGTGTGTTGTCGGTGTGTGTGTGTGTGTTGTCGGTGTGTGTGTGTGTGTTGTCGGTGTGTGTGTGTGTGTGTGTTGTCGGTGTGTATGTGTGTGTGTTGTCAGTGTGTGTGTGTGTGTTTTGTCGGTGTGTGTGTGTTTATGTGTTGTCGGTGTGTGTGTGTGTGTGTTGTCGGTGTGTGTGTGTGTGTTGTCGGTGTGTGTGTGTGTTGTCGGTGTGTGTGTGTGTGTGTTGTCGGTGTGTGTGTGTGTGTTGTCGGTGTGTGTGTGTGTGTGTTGTCGGTGTGTGTGTGTGTGTGTGTTGTCGGTGTGTGTGTGTGTGTGTGTGTTGTCGGTGTGTGTGTGGGTGTGTGTGTGTTGTGTGTGTGTGTTGTCGGTGTGTGTGTGTGTGTGTTGTCGGTGTGTGTGTGTGTGTTGTCGGTGTGTGTGTGTGTGTGTTGTCGGTGTGTGTGTGTGTGTGTTGTCGGTGTGTGTGTGTTATCGGTGTGTGTGTGTGTGTTGTCGGTGTGTGTGTGTGTGTGTTGTCGGTGTGTGTGTGTGTGTGTTGTCGGTGTATGTGTGTGTGTTGTCGGTGTGTGTGTGTGTGTGTGTTGTCGGTGTGTGTGTGTGTGTGTTGTCGGTGTGTATGTGTGTGTGTTGTCGGTGTGTGTGTGTGTGTGTGTTGTCGGTGTGTGTGTGTGTGTGTGTGTGTTGTCGGTGTGTGTGTGTGTGTGTGTTTGTGTTGTCGGTGTGTGTGTGTGTGTGTTGTGTGTGTGTGTGTGTGTGTGTGTGTGTTGTCGGTGTGTGTGTGTGTTGTCGGTGTGTGTGTGTGTGTTGTCGGTGTGTGTGTGTGTGTGTGTGTTGTCGGTGTGTATGTGTGTGTGTTGTCAGTGTGTGTGTGTGTGTGTTGTCGGTGTGTGTGTGTTTATGTGTTGTCGGTGTGTGTGTGTGTGTGTGTTGTCGGTGTGTGTGTGTGTGTTGTCGGTGTGTGTGTGTGTTGTCGGTTTGTGTGTGTGTGTGTGTGTTGTCGGTGTGTGTGTGTGTGTTGTCGGTGTGTGTGTGTGTTGTCGGTGTGTGTGTGTGTGTTGTCGGTGTGTGTGTGTGTTGTCGGTGTGTGTGTCTGAGTGTGTGTTTGTGTTGTCGGTGTGTGTGTGTTGTCGGTGTGTGTGTGTGTTGTCGGTGTGTGTGTGTGTGTGTGTGTGTGTGTGTGTGTGTGTGTTGTCGGTGTGTGTGTGTGTGTTGTCGGTGTGTGTGTGTGTGTTGTCGGTGTGTGTGTGTGTGTGTGTTGTCGGTGTGTATGTGTGTGTGTTGTCAGTGTGTGTGTGTGTGTTTTGTCGGTGTGTGTGTGTTTATGTGTTGTCGCTGTGTGTGTGTGTGTGTTGTCGGTGTGTGTGTGTGTGTTGTCGGTGTGTGTGTGTGTTGTCGGTGTGTGTGTGTGTGTTGTCGGTGTGTGTGTGTGTGTGTGTGTTGTCGGTGTGTGTGTGTGTGTGTGTGTTGTCGGTGTGTGTGTGTGTGTGTTGTCGGTGTGTGTGTGGGTGTGTGTGTGTTGTGTGTGTGTGTGTTGTCGGTGTGTGTGTGTGTGTGTTGTCGGTGTGTGTGTGTGTGTTGTCGGTGTGTGTGTGTGTTGTCGGTGTGTGTGTGGGTGTGTGTGTGTTGTCGGTGTGTGTGTGTGTGTGTGTGTGTTGTCGGTGTGTGTGTGTGTGTGTTGTCGGTGTGTGTGTGTGTGTGTTGTCGGTGTGTGTGTGTTGTCGGTGTGTGTGTGTGTGTGTTGTGGGTGTGTTGTCGGTGTGAGTGTGTGTGTGTGTTGTCGGTGTGTGCGTGTGTGTTTTGTCGGTGTGTGTGTGTGTGTGTTGTCGGTGTGTGTGTGTGTGTTGTGTGTGTGTGTGTTGTCGGTGTGTGTGTGTGTTGTCGGTTTGTGTGTGTGTGTGTGTTGTCGGTGTGTGTGTGTGTGTTGTCGGTGTGTGTGTGTGTGTTGTCGGTGTGTGTGTGTGTGTGTGTTGTCGGTGTGTATGTGTGTGTGTTGTCAGTGTGTGTGTGTGTGTTTTGTCGGTGTGTGTGTGTTTATGTGTTGTCGGTGTGTGTGTGTGTGTGTTGTCGGTGTGTGTGTGTGTGTTGTCGGTGTGTGTGTGTGTTGTCGGTGTGTGTGTGTGTGTGTTGTCGGTGTGTGTGTGTGTGTTGTCGGTGTGTGTGTGTGTGTGTTGTCGGTGTGTGTGTGTGTGTGTGTTGTCGGTGTGTGTGTGTGTGTGTGTGTTGTCGGTGTGTGTGTGGGTGTGTGTGTGTTGTGTGTGTGTGTTGTCGGTGTGTGTGTGTGTGTGTTGTCGGTGTGTGTGTGTGTGTTGTCGGTGTGTGTGTGTGTGTGTTGTCGGTGTGTGTGTGTGTGTGTTGTCGGTGTGTGTGTGTTATCGGTGTGTGTGTGTGTGTTGTCGGTGTGTGTGTGTGTGTGTTGTCGGTGTGTGTGTGTGTGTGTTGTCGGTGTGTGTGTGTGTGTGTTGTCGGTGTGTGTGTGTTGTCGGTGTGTGTGTGTGTGTGTTGTGGGTGTGTTTTCGGTGTGTGTGTGTGTGTGTGTTGTCGATGTGTGCGTGTGTGTTTTGTCGGTGTGTGTGTGTGTGTGTTGTCGGTGTGTGTGTGTGTGTTGTGTGTGTGTGTGTTGTGTGTGTGTGTGTTGTCGGTGTGTGTGTGTGTGTGTGTGTTGTCGGTGTGTGTGTGTGTGTTGTCGGTGTGTGTGTGTGTGTGTGTGTGTTGTCGGTGTGTGTGTGTTGTCGGTGTGTGTGTGTGTGTTGTCGGTGTGTGTGTGTGTGTGTGTGTTGTCGGTGTGTGTGTGTGTGTGTGTGTTGTTGGTTTGTGTTTTTGTGTTGTCGGTGTGTGTGTGTTGTCGGTGTGTTTGTGTGTGTGTGTTGTCGCTGTGTGTGTGTGTGTGTTGTCGGTGTGTGTGTGTGTGTGTTGTGTGTGTGTGTGTTGTCGGTGTGTGTGTGTGTGTGTTGTCGGTGTGTGTGTGTTATCGGTGTGTGTGTGTGTGTTGTCGGTGTGTGTGTGTGTGTGTGTGTTGTCGGTGTGTGTGTGTGTGTGTTGTCGGTGTGTGTGTGTGTGTGTTGTCGGTGTGTGTGTGTTGTCGGTGTGTGTGTGTGTGTGTTGTGGGTGTGTTTTCGGTGTGTGTGTGTGTGTGTGTTGTCGATGTGTGCGTGTGTGTTTTGTCGGTGTGTGTGTGTGTGTGTTGTCGGTGTGTGTGTGTGTGTTGTGTGTGTGTGTGTTGTGTGTGTGTGTGTTGTCGGTGTGTGTGTGTGTGTGTGTGTTGTCGGTGTGTGTGTGTGTGTTGTCGGTGTGTGTGTGTGTGTGTGTGTGTTGTCGGTGTGTGTGTGTTGTCGGTGTGTGTGTGTGTGTTGTCGGTGTGTGTGTGTGTGTGTTGTCGGTGTGTGTGTGTGTGTGTTGTTGGTTTGTGTTTTTGTGTTGTCGGTGTGTGTGTGTTGTCGGTGTGTTTGTGTGTGTGTGTTGTCGCTGTGTGTGTGTGTGTGTTGTCGGTGTGTGTGTGTGTGTGTTGTGTGTGTGTGTGTTGTCGGTGTGTGTGTGTGTTGTCGGTGTGTGTGTGTGTATGTGTTGTCGGTGTGTGTGTGTGTGTGTGTGTGTTGTCGGTGTGTGTGTGTGTGTTTTGTCGGTGTGTGTGTGTTTATGTGTTGTCGGTGTGTGTGTGTGTGTGTTGTCGGTGTGTGTGTGTGTGTTGTCGGTGTGTGTGTGTGTTGTCGGTGTGTGTGTGTGTGTTGTCGGTGTGTGTGTGTGTTGTCGGTGTGTGTGTGTGTGTGTGTGTGTTGTCGGTGTGTGTGTGTGTGTGTGTTGTCGGTGTGTGTGTGTGTGTGTGTTGTCGGTGTGTGTGTGGGTGTGTGTGTGTTGTGTGTGTGTGTGTTGTCGGTGTGTGTGTGTGTGTGTTGTCGGTGTGTGTGTGTGTGTTGTCGGTGTGTGTGTGTGTTGTCGGTGTGTGTGTGGGTGTGTGTGTGTTGTCGGTGTGTGTGTGTGTGTGTGTGTTGTCGGTGTGTGTGTGTGTGTGTTGTCGGTGTGTGTGTGTGTGTGTTGTCGATGTGTGTGTGTTGTCGGTGTGTGTGTGTGTGTGTTGTGGGTGTGTTGTCGGTGTGTGTGTGTGTGTGTGTTGTCGGTGTGTGTGTGTGTGTGTTGTCGGTGTGTGTGTGTGTGTGTTGTCGGTGTGTGTGTGTTGTCGGTGTGTGTGTGTGTGTGTTGTGGGTGTGTTTTCGGTGTGTGTGTGTGTGTGTGTTGTCGATGTGTGCGTGTGTGTTTTGTCGGTGTGTGTGTGTGTGTGTTGTCGGTGTGTGTGTGTGTGTTGTGTGTGTGTGTGTTGTGTGTGTGTGTGTTGTCGGTGTGTGTGTGTGTGTGTGTGTTGTCGGTGTGTGTGTGTGTGTTGTCGGTGTGTGTGTGTGTGTGTGTGTGTTGTCGGTGTGTGTGTGTTGTCGGTGTGTGTGTGTGTGTTGTCGGTGTGTGTGTGTGTGTGTGTGTTGTCGGTGTGTGTGTGTGTGTGTGTGTTGTTGGTTTGTGTTTTTGTGTTGTCGGTGTGTGTGTGTTGTCGGTGTGTTTGTGTGTGTGTGTTGTCGCTGTGTGTGTGTGTGTGTTGTCGGTGTGTGTGTGTGTGTGTTGTGTGTGTGTGTGTTGTCGGTGTGTGTGTGTGTGTGTTGTCGGTGTGTGTGTGTTATCGGTGTGTGTGTGTGTGTTGTCGGTGTGTGTGTGTGTGTGTGTGTTGTCGGTGTGTGTGTGTGTGTGTTGTCGGTGTGTGTGTGTGTGTGTTGTCGGTGTGTGTGTGTTGTCGGTGTGTGTGTGTGTGTGTTGTGGGTGTGTTTTCGGTGTGTGTGTGTGTGTGTGTTGTCGATGTGTGCGTGTGTGTTTTGTCGGTGTGTGTGTGTGTGTGTTGTCGGTGTGTGTGTGTGTGTTGTGTGTGTGTGTGTTGTGTGTGTGTGTGTTGTCGGTGTGTGTGTGTGTGTGTGTGTTGTCGGTGTGTGTGTGTGTGTTGTCGGTGTGTGTGTGTGTGTGTGTGTGTTGTCGGTGTGTGTGTGTTGTCGGTGTGTGTGTGTGTGTTGTCGGTGTGTGTGTGTGTGTGTTGTCGGTGTGTGTGTGTGTGTGTTGTTGGTTTGTGTTTTTGTGTTGTCGGTGTGTGTGTGTTGTCGGTGTGTTTGTGTGTGTGTGTTGTCGCTGTGTGTGTGTGTGTGTTGTCGGTGTGTGTGTGTGTGTGTTGTGTGTGTGTGTGTTGTCGGTGTGTGTGTGTGTTGTCGGTGTGTGTGTGTGTATGTGTTGTCGGTGTGTGTGTGTGTGTGTGTGTGTTGTCGGTGTGTGTGTGTGTGTTTTGTCGGTGTGTGTGTGTTTATGTGTTGTCGGTGTGTGTGTGTGTGTGTTGTCGGTGTGTGTGTGTGTGTTGTCGGTGTGTGTGTGTGTTGTCGGTGTGTGTGTGTGTGTTGTCGGTGTGTGTGTGTGTTGTCGGTGTGTGTGTGTGTGTGTGTGTGTTGTCGGTGTGTGTGTGTGTGTGTGTTGTCGGTGTGTGTGTGTGTGTGTGTTGTCGGTGTGTGTGTGGGTGTGTGTGTGTTGTGTGTGTGTGTGTTGTCGGTGTGTGTGTGTGTGTGTTGTCGGTGTGTGTGTGTGTGTTGTCGGTGTGTGTGTGTGTTGTCGGTGTGTGTGTGGGTGTGTGTGTGTTGTCGGTGTGTGTGTGTGTGTGTGTGTTGTCGGTGTGTGTGTGTGTGTGTTGTCGGTGTGTGTGTGTGTGTTGTCGATGTGTGTGTGTTGTCGGTGTGTGTGTGTGTGTGTTGTGGGTGTGTTGTCGGTGTGTGTGTGTGTGTGTGTTGTCGGTGTGTGCGTGTGTGTGTTGTCGGTGTGTGTGTGTGTGTGTTGTCGGTGTGTGTGTGTGTGTGTTGTCGGTGTGTGTGTGTTATCGGTGTGTGTGTGTGTGTTGTCGGTGTGTGTGTGTGTGTGTGTGTTGTCGGTGTGTGTGTGTGTGTGTTGTCGGTGTGTGTGTGTGTGTGTTGTGGGTGTGTTTTCGGTGTGTGTGTGTGTGTGTGTTGTCGATGTGTGCGTGTGTGTTTTGTCGGTGTGTGTGTGTGTGTGTTGTCGGTGTGTGTGTGTGTGTTGTGTGTGTGTGTGTTGTGTGTGTGTGTGTTGTCGGTGTGTGTGTGTGTGTGTGTGTTGTCGGTGTGTGTGTGTGTGTTGTCGGTGTGTGTGTGTGTGTGTGTGTGTTGTCGGTGTGTGTGTGTTGTCGGTGTGTGTGTGTGTGTTGTCGGTGTGTGTGTGTGTGTGTGTTGTTGGTTTGTGTTTTTGTGTTGTCGGTGTGTGTGTGTTGTCGGTGTGTTTGTGTGTGTGTGTTGTCGCTGTGTGTGTGTGTGTGTTGTCGGTGTGTGTGTGTGTGTGTTGTGTGTGTGTGTGTTGTCGGTGTGTGTGTGTGTGTGTTGTCGGTGTGTGTGTGTTATCGGTGTGTGTGTGTGTGTTGTCGGTGTGTGTGTGTGTGTGTGTGTTGTCGGTGTGTGTGTGTGTGTGTTGTCGGTGTGTGTGTGTGTGTGTTGTCGGTGTGTGTGTGTTGTCGGTGTGTGTGTGTGTGTGTTGTGGGTGTGTTTTCGGTGTGTGTGTGTGTGTGTGTTGTCGATGTGTGCGTGTGTGTTTTGTCGGTGTGTGTGTGTGTGTGTTGTCGGTGTGTGTGTGTGTGTTGTGTGTGTGTGTGTTGTGTGTGTGTGTGTTGTCGGTGTGTGTGTGTGTGTGTGTGTTGTCGGTGTGTGTGTGTGTGTTGTCGGTGTGTGTGTGTGTGTGTGTGTGTTGTCGGTGTGTGTGTGTGTGTTGTCGGTGTGTGTGTGTGTGTGTGTGTGTGTTGTCGGTGTGTGTGTGTTGTCGGTGTGTGTGTGTGTGTTGTCGGTGTGTGTGTGTGTGTGTGTGTTGTCGGTGTGTGTGTGTGTGTGTTGTTGGTTTGTGTTTTTGTGTTGTCGGTGTGTGTGTGTTGTCGGTGTGTTTGTGTGTGTGTGTTGTCGCTGTGTGTGTGTGTGTGTTGTCGGTGTGTGTGTGTGTGTGTTGTGTGTGTGTGTGTTGTCGGTGTGTGTGTGTGTTGTCGGTGTGTGTGTGTGTATGTGTTGTCGGTGTGTGTGTGTGTGTGTGTGTGTTGTCGGTGTGTGTGTGTGTGTTTTGTCGGTGTGTGTGTGTTTATGTGTTGTCGGTGTGTGTGTGTGTGTGTTGTCGGTGTGTGTGTGTGTGTTGTCGGTGTGTGTGTGTGTTGTCGGTGTGTGTGTGTGTGTTGTCGGTGTGTGTGTGTGTGTGTGTTGTCGGTGTGTGTGTGTGTGTGTGTGTGTTGTCGGTGTGTGTGTGTGTGTGTGTTGTCGGTGTGTGTGTGGGTGTGTGTGTGTTGTCGGTGTGTGTGTGTGTGTGTGTGTTGTCGGTGTGTGTGTGTGTGTGTTGTCGGTGTGTGTGTGTGTGTGTTGTCGGTGTGTGTGTGTTGTCGGTGTGTGTGTGTGTGTGTTGTGGGTGTGTTGTCGGTGTGCGTGTGTGTGTGTGTTGTCGGTGTGTGCGTGTGTGTGTTGTCGGTGTGTGTGTGTGTGTGTTGTCGGTGTGTGTGTGTGTGTGTTGTCGGTGTGTGTGTGTTATCGGTGTGTGTGTGTGTGTTGTCGGTGTGTGTGTGTGTGTGTGTGTTGTCGGTGTGTCTGTGTGTGTGTTGTCGGTGTGTGTGTGTGTGTGTTGTCGGTGTGTGTGTGTGTGTGTTGTGGGTGTGTTTTCGGTGTGTGTGTGTGTGTGTGTTGTCGATGTGTGCGTGTGTGTTTTGTCGGTGTGTGTGTGTGTGTTGTCGGTGTGTGTGTGTGTGTTGTGTGTGTGTGTGTTGTGTGTGTGTGTGTTGTCGGTGTGTGTGTGTGTGTGTGTGTTGTCGGTGTGTGTGTGTGTGTGTTGTTGGTTTGTGTTTTTGTGTTGTCGGTGTGTGTGTGTTGTCGGTGTGTTTGTGTGTGTGTGTTGTCGCTGTGTGTGTGTGTGTGTTGTCGGTGTGTGTGTGTGTGTGTTGTGTGTGTGTGTGTTGTCGGTGTGTGTGTGTGTTGTCGGTGTGTGTGTGTGTATGTGTTGTCGGTGTGTGTGTGTGTGTGTGTGTGTTGTCGGTGTGTGTGTGTGTGTTTTGTCGGTGTGTGTGTGTTTATGTGTTGTCGGTGTGTGTGTGTGTGTGTTGTCGGTGTGTGTGTGTGTGTTGTCGGTGTGTGTGTGTGTTGTCGGTGTGTGTGTGTGTGTTGTCGGTGTGTGTGTGTGTGTGTGTTGTCGGTGTGTGTGTGTGTGTGTGTGTGTTGTCGGTGTGTGTGTGTGTGTGTGTTGTCGGTGTGTGTGTGGGTGTGTGTGTGTTGTCGGTGTGTGTGTGTGTGTGTGTGTTGTCGGTGTGTGTGTGTGTGTGTTGTCGGTGTGTGTGTGTGTGTGTTGTCGGTGTGTGTGTGTTGTCGGTGTGTGTGTGTGTGTGTTGTGGGTGTGTTGTCGGTGTGCGTGTGTGTGTGTGTTGTCGGTGTGTGCGTGTGTGTGTTGTCGGTGTGTGTGTGTGTGTGTTGTCGGTGTGTGTGTGTGTGTGTTGTCAGTGTGTGTGTGTTATCGGTGTGTGTGTGTGTGTTGTCGGTGTGTGTGTGTGTGTGTGTGTTGTCGGTGTGTCTGTGTGTGTGTTGTCGGTGTGTGTGTGTGTGTGTTGTCGGTGTGTGTGTGTGTGTGTTGTGGGTGTGTTTTCGGTGTGTGTGTGTGTGTGTTGTCGATGTGTGCGTGTGTGTGTGTTGTCGCTGTGTGTGTGTGTGTGTTGTCGGTGTGTGTGTGTGTGTGTTGTGTGTGTGTGTGTTGTGTGTGTGTGTGTTGTCGGTGTGTGTGTGTGTGTGTTGTCGGTGTGTGTGTGTTATCGGTGTGTGTGTGTGTGTTGTCGGTGTGTGTGTGTGTGTGTGTGTTGTCGGTGTGTGTGTGTGTGTGTTGTCGGTGTGTGTGTGTGTGTGTTGTCGGTGTGTGTGTGTTGTCGGTGTGTGTGTGTGTGTGTTGTGGGTGTGTTTTCGGTGTGTGTGTGTGTGTGTGTTGTCGATGTGTGCGTGTGTGTTTTGTCGGTGTGTGTGTGTGTGTGTTGTCGGTGTGTGTGTGTGTGTTGTGTGTGTGTGTGTTGTGTGTGTGTGTGTTGTCGGTGTGTGTGTGTGTGTGTGTGTTGTCGGTGTGTGTGTGTGTGTTGTCGGTGTGTGTGTGTGTGTGTGTGTGTTGTCGGTGTGTGTGTGTTGTCGGTGTGTGTGTGTGTGTTGTCGGTGTGTGTGTGTGTGTGTGTGTTGTCGGTGTGTGTGTGTGTGTGTTGTTGGTTTGTGTTTTTGTGTTGTCGGTGTGTGTGTGTTGTCGGTGTGTTTGTGTGTGTGTGTTGTCGCTGTGTGTGTGTGTGTGTTGTCGATGTGTGTGTGTGTGTGTTGTGTGTGTGTGTGTTGTCGGTGTGTGTGTGTGTTGTCGGTGTGTGTGTGTGTATGTGTTGTCGGTGTGTGTGTGTGTGTGTGTGTGTTGTCGGTGTGTGTGTGTGTGTTTTGTCGGTGTGTGTGTGTTTATGTGTTGTCGGTGTGTGTGTGTGTGTGTTGTCGGTGTGTGTGTGTGTGTTGTCGGTGTGTGTGTGTGTTGTCGGTGTGTGTGTGTGTGTTGTCGGTGTGTGTGTGTGTGTGTGTTGACGGTGTGTGTGTGTGTGTGTGTGTGTGTTGTCGGTGTGTGTGTGTGTGTGTGTTGTCGGTGTGTGTGTGTGTGTGTGTTGTCGGTGTGTGTGTGGGTGTGTGTGTGTTGTGTGTGTGTGTGTTGTCGGTGTGTGTGTGTGTGTGTTGTCGGTGTGTGTGTGTGTGTTGTCGGTGTGTGTGTGTGTTGTCGGTGTGTGTGTGGGTGTGTGTGTGTTGTCGGTGTGTGTGTGTGTGTGTGTGTTGTCGGTGTGTGTGTGTGTGTGTTGTCGGTGTGTGTGTGTGTGTGTTGTCGGTGTGTGTGTGTTGTCGGTGTGTGTGTGTGTGTGTTGTGGGTGTGTTGTCGGTGTGTGTGTGTGTGTGTGTTGTCGGTGTGTGCGTGTGTGTTTTGTCGGTGTGTGTGTGTGTGTGTTGTCGGTGTGTGTGTGTGTGTTGTGTGTGTGTGTGTTGTCGGTGTGTGTGTGTGTTGTCGGTTTGTGTGTGTGTGTGTGTGTTGTCGGTGTGTGTGTGTGTGTTGTCGGTGTGTGTGTGTGTTGTCGGTGTGTGTGTGTGTGTTGTCGGTGTGTGTGTGTGTGTTGTCGGTGTGTGTGTGTGTGTGTGTTGTCGGTGTGTGTGTGTGTGTGTGTTGTCGGTGTGTGTGTGTGTGTGTGTGTTGTCGGTGTGTGTGTGGGTGTGTGTGTGTGTGTGTGTGTGTGTTGTTGGTGTGTGTGTGTGTGTTGTCGGTGTGTGTGTGTGTTGTCGGTGTGTGTGTGTGTGTGTTGTCGGTGTGTTTGTGTGTGTGTGTTGTCGCTGTGTGTGTGTGTGTGTTGTCGGTGTGTTTGTGTGTGTGTGTTGTCGGTGTGTGTGTGTGTTTGTTGTCGGTGTGTGTGTGTGTGTGTTGTCGGTGTGTGTGTGTTGTCGGTGTGTGTGTGTGTGTGTTGTGGGTGTGTTGTCGGTGTGTGTGTGTGTTGTCGGTGTGTGCGTGTGTGTTTTGTCGGTGTGTGTGTGTGTGTGTTGTCGGTGTGTGTGTGTGTGTTGTGTGTGTGTGTGTTGTCGGTGTGTGTGTGTGTTGTCGGTGTGTGTGTGTGTGTGTGTGTGTTGTCGGTGTGTGTGTGTTTGTTGTCGGTGTGT
The DNA here is from genome assembly GCF_965601325.2 of Salmo salar. Lineage (NCBI taxonomy): Eukaryota > Metazoa > Chordata > Actinopteri > Salmoniformes > Salmonidae > Salmo > Salmo salar. The sequence continues at coordinate 455,304 of NW_027675562.1, read as the reverse complement.
GTGTGTGTGTGTGTGTTGTCGGTGTGTGTGTGTTGTCGGTGTGTGTGTGTGTGTGTTGTCGGTGTGTGTGTGTGTGTGTGTGTGTGTTGTCGGTGTGTGTGTGTGTGTGTTGTCGGTGTGTGTGTGTGTTGTCGGTGTGTGTGTGTTGTCGGTGTGTTTGTGTGTGTGTGTTGTCGCTGTGTGTGTGTGTGTGTTGTCGGTGTGTGTGTGTGTTGTGTGTGTGTGTGTTGTCGGTATGTGTGTGTGTGTTTGTGTTGTCGGTGTGTGTGTGTGTGTTGTGTGTGTGTGTGTTGTCGGTGTGTGTGTGTGTTGTCGGTGTGTGTGTGTGTGTGTTGTCGGTGTGTGTGTGTGTGTTGTCGGTGTGTGTGTGTGTTGTCGGTGTGTGTGTGTCTGTGTGTGTGTGTGTGTGTGTTGTCGGTGTGTGTGTGTGTGTTGTCGGTGTGTGTGTGTGTGTGTGTTGTCAGTGTGTGTGTTTGTGTGTTGTCGGTGTGTATGTGTGTGTGTTGTCAGTGTGTGTGTGTGTGTGTTGTCGGTGTGTGTGTGTTTATGTGTTGTCGGTGTGTGTGTGTGTGTGTTGTCGCTGTGTGTGTGTGTGTTGTCGGTGTGTGTGTGTGTTGTCGGTGTGTGTGTGTGTGTTGTCGGTGTGTGTGTGTGTGTGTTGTCGGTTTGTGTGTGTGTGTGTTGTCGGTGTGTGTGTGTGTGTGTGTGTGTGTTGTCGGTGTGTGTGTGTTGTCGGTGTGTGTGTGTGTGTGTGTTGTCGGTGTGTGTGTGTGTGTGTTGTCGGTGTGTGTGTGTGTGTGTGTTGTCGGTGTGTGTGTGTGTGTTGTCGGTGTGTGTGTGTGTGTGTTGTCAGTGTGTGTGTGTGTTGCTGGTGTTTGTGTGTGTGTGTGTTGTCGGTGTGTGTGTGTGTGTTGTCGGTGTGTGTGTGTGTGTTGTCGGTGTGTGTGTGTGTTGTCGGTGTGTGTGTGTGTGTGTGTGTGTTGTCGGTGTGTGTGTGTTGTCGGTGTGTGTGTGTGTGTTGTCGGTGTGTGTGTGTGTGTGTTGTCGGTGTGTGTGTGTGTGTGTTGTCAGTGTGTGTGTGTGTGTGTGTTGTCGGTGTGTGTGTGTGTGTTGTCGGTGTGTGTGTGTGTGTGTTGTCGGTGTGTGTGTGTGTGTTGTCGGTGTGTGTGTGTGTGTGTTGTCAGTATGTGTGTGTGTTGCTGGTGTTTGTGTGTGTGTGTGTTGTCGGTGTGTGTGTGTGTGTTGTCGGTGTGTGTGTGTGTGTTGTCGGTGTGTGTGTGTGTGTGTGTGTGTGTGTTGTTGGTGTGTGTGTGTGTGTTGTCGGTGTGTGTGTGTGTTGTCGGTGTGTGTGTGTGTGTGTTGTCGGTGTGTTTGTGTGTGTGTGTTGTCGCTGTGTGTGTGTGTGTTGTCGGTGTGTGTCTGTGTGTGTGTGTGTTGTCGGTGTGTGTGTGTGTTTGTTGTCGGTGTGTGTGTGTGTGTGTGTTGTCGGTGTGTGTGTGTTGTCGGTGTGTGTGTGTGTGTGTTGTGGGTGTGTTGTCGGTGTGTGTGTGTGTTGTCGGTGTGTGCGTGTGTGTTTTGTCGGTGTGTGTGTGTGTGTGTGTGTGTGTTGTCGGTGTGTGTGTGTTGTCGGTGTGTGTGTGTGTGTGTGTTGTCGGTGTGTGTGTGTGTGTGTTGTCGGTGTGTTTGTGTGTGTGTTGTCAGTGTGTGTGTGTGTGTGTGTTGTCGGTGTGTGTGTGTTGTCGGTGTGTGTGTGTGTGTGTGTGTTGTCGGTTTGTGTGTGTGTGTGTTGTCGGTGTGTGTGTGTGTGTTGCCGGTGTGTGTGTGTTTTGTCGGTGTGTGTGTGTGTGTTGTCGGTGTGTGTGTGTGTTGTCGGTGTGTGTGTGTGTGTGTGTGTGTTGTCGGTGTGTGTGTGTTGTCGGTGTGTGTGTGTGTGTGTGTTGTCGGTGTGTGTGTGTGTGTGTTGTCGGTGTGTGTGTGTGTGTGTTGTCAGTGTGTGTGTGTGTGTGTGTTGTCAGTGTGTGTGTGTGTGTGTTGTCGGTGTGTGTGTGTGTGTGTGTTGTCGGTGTGTGTGTGTGTGTTGTCGGTGTGTGTGTGTGTTGTCAGTGTGTGTGTGTGTTGCTGGTGTTTGTGTGTGTGTGTGTTGTCGGTGTGTGTGTGTGTGTTGTCGGTGTGTGTGTGTGTTGTCGGTTTGTGTGTGTGTGTGTTGTCGGTGTGTGTGTGTGTGTTGCCGGTGTGTGTGTGTGTTGTCGGTGTGTGTGTGTGTGTTGTCGGTGTGTGTGTGTGTTGTCGGTGTGTGTGTGTGTGTGTGTGTGTGTTGTCGGTGTGTGTGTGTGTGTTGTCGGTGTGTGTGTGTGTGTGTTGTCGGTGTGTGTGTGTGTGTGTTGTCAGTGTGTGTGTGTGTGTGTTGTCGGTGTGTGTGTGTGTGTTGTCGGTGTGTGTGTGTGTGTGTGTTGTCGGTGTGTGTGTGTGTGTTGTCGGTGTGTGTGTGTGTGTGTTGTCAGTGTGTGTGTGTGTTGCTGGTGTTTGTGTGTGTGTGTGTTGTCGGTGTGTGTGTGTGTGTTGTCGGTGTGTGTGTGTGTGTTGTCGGTGTGTGTGTGTGTGTGTGTGTGTGTGTTGTTGGTGTGTGTGTGTGTGTTGTCGGTGTGTGTGTGTGTTGTCGGTGTGTGTGTGTGTGTGTTGTCGGTGTGTTTGTGTGTGTGTGTTGTCGCTGTGTGTGTGTGTGTGTGTGTTGTGTGTGTGTGTTGTCGGTGTGTGTGTGTGTGTTGTCGGTGTGTGTGTGTGTATGTGTTGTCGGTGTGTGTGTGTGTGTGTGTGTGTTGTCGGTGTGTGTGTGTGTGTGTTGTCGGTGTGTGTGTGTGTGTGTTGTCGGTATGTGTGTGTGTGTTGCTGGTGTTTGTGTGTGTGTGTGTGTGTGTGTTGTCGGTGTGTGTGTGTGTGTGTGTGTGTGTGTGTGTTGTCGGTGTGTGTGTGTGTGTTGTCGGTGTGTGTGTGTGTGTTGTCGGCGTGTGTGTGTGTGTGTTGTCGGTGTGTGTGTGTGTGTTGTCGGTGTGTTTGTCTGTGTGTGGTCGGTGTGTGTGTGTGTGTGTTGTCGGTGTGTGTGTGTGTGTTGTGGGTGTGTGTGTTGTCGGTGTGTGTGTGTTGTCGGTGTGTGTGTGTGTGTGTGTTGTCGGTGTGTGTGTGTGTGTGTGTGTGTTGTCGGTGTGTGTGTGTGTGTGTTTGTGTTGTCGGTGTGTGTGTGTGTGTGTTGTGTGTGTGTGTGTTGTGTGTGTGTGTGTTGTCGGTGTGTGTGTGTGTGTGTGTTGTCGGTGTGTGTGTGTGTGTGTTGTCGGTGTGTGTGTGTGTGTGTTGTCGGTGTGTGTGTTTGTGTGTGTGTGTGTGTTGTCGGTGTGTGTGTGTGTGTTGTCGGTGTGTGTGTGTGTGTGTGTTGTCGGTGTGTATGTGTGTGTGTTGTCAGTGTGTGTGTGTGTGTGATGTCGGTGTGTGTGTGTTTATGTGTTGTCGGTGTGTGTGTGTGTGTGTTGTCGGTGTGTGTGTGTGTGTTGTCGGTGTGTGTGTGTGTGTGTTGTCGGTTTGTGTGTGTGTGTGTGTTGTCGGTGTGTGTGTGTGTGTTGTCGGTGTGTGTGTGTGTTGTTGGTGTGTGTGTGTGTGTTGTCGGTGTGTGTGTGTGTTGTCGGTGTGTGTGTGTGAGTGTGTGTGTGTTGTCGGTGTGTGTGTGTTGTCGGTGTGTGTGTGTGTGTTGTTGGTGTGTGTGTGTGTGTGTGTTGTCGGTGTGTGTGTGTGTGTTGTCGGTGTGTGTGTGTGTGTTGTCGGTGTGTGTGTGTGTGTGTGTTGTCGGTGTGTATGTGTGTGTGTTGTCAGTGTGTGTGTGTCTGTGTTGTCGGTGTGTGTGTGTTTATGTGTTGTCGGTGTGTGTGTGTGTGTGTTGTCAGTGTGTGTGTGTGTTGCTGGTGTTTGTGTGTGTGTGTGTTGTCGGTGTGTGTGTGTGTGTGTTGTCGGTGTGTGTGTGTGTGTTGTCGGTGTGTGTGTGTGTTGTCGGTGTGTGTGTGTGTGTGTGTGTGTTGTCGGTGTGTGTGTGTTGTCGGTGTGTGTGTGTGTGTTGTCGGTGTGTGTGTGTGTGTGTTGTCGGTGTGTGTGTGTGTGTGTTGTGGGTGTGTTGTCGGTGTGTGTGTGTGTTGTCGGTGTGTGCGTGTGTGTTTTGTCGGTGTGTGTGTGTGTGTGTGTGTGTGTTGTCGGTGTGTGTGTGTTGTCGGTGTGTGTGTGTGTGTGTGTTGTCGGTGTGTGTGTGTGTGTGTTGTCGGTGTGTGTGTGTGTGTGTGTTGTCGGTGTGTGTGTGTGTGTTGTCGGTGTGTGTGTGTGTGTGTTGTCAGTGTGTGTGTGTGTTGCTGGTGTTTGTGTGTGTGTGTGTTGTCGGTGTGTGTGTGTGTGTTGTCGGTGTGTGTGTGTGTGTTGTCGGTGTGTGTGTGTGTTGTCGGTGTGTGTGTGTGTGTGTGTGTGTGTTGTCGGTGTGTGTGTGTTGTCGGTGTGTGTGTGTGTGTGTGTTGTCGGTGTGTGTGTGTGTGTGTTGTCGGTGTGTGTGTGTGTGTGTTGTCAGTGTGTGTGTGTGTGTGTGTTGTCGGTGTGTGTGTGTTGTCGGTTTGTGTGTGTGTGTGTTGTCGGTGTGTGTGTGTGTGTTGCCGGTGTGTGTGTGTTTTGTCGGTGTGTGTGTGTGTGTTGTCGGTGTGTGTGTGTGTTGTCGGTGTGTGTGTGTGTGTGTGTGTGTTGTCGGTGTGTGTGTGTTGTCGGTGTGTGTGTGTGTGTGTGTTGTCGGTGTGTGTGTGTGTGTGTTGTCGGTGTGTGTGTGTGTGTGTTGTCAGTGTGTGTGTGTGTGTGTGTTGTCGGTGTGTGTGTGTGTGTGTTGTCGGTGTGTGTGTGTGTGTGTGTTGTCGGTGTGTGTGTGTGTGTTGTCGGTGTGTGTGTGTGTTGTCAGTGTGTGTGTGTGTTGCTGGTGTTTGTGTGTGTGTGTGTTGTCGGTGTGTGTGTGTGTGTTGTCGGTGTGTGTGTGTGTTGTCGGTTTGTGTGTGTGTGTGTTGTCGGTGTGTGTGTGTGTGTTGCCGGTGTGTGTGTGTGTTGTCGGTGTGTGTGTGTGTGTTGTCGGTGTGTGTGTGTGTTGTCGGTGTGTGTGTGTGTGTGTGTGTGTGTTGTCGGTGTGTGTGTGTGTGTTGTCGGTGTGTGTGTGTGTGTGTTGTCGGTGTGTGTGTGTGTGTGTTGTCAGTGTGTGTGTGTGTGTGTTGTCGGTGTGTGTGTGTGTGTTGTCGGTGTGTGTGTGTGTGTGTGTTGTCGGTGTGTGTGTGTGTGTTGTCGGTGTGTGTGTGTGTGTGTTGTCAGTGTGTGTGTGTGTTGCTGGTGTTTGTGTGTGTGTGTGTTGTCGGTGTGTGTGTGTGTGTTGTCGGTGTGTGTGTGTGTGTTGTCGGTGTGTGTGTGTGTGTGTGTGTGTGTGTTGTTGGTGTGTGTGTGTGTGTTGTCGGTGTGTGTGTGTGTTGTCGGTGTGTGTGTGTGTGTGTTGTCGGTGTGTTTGTGTGTGTGTGTTGTCGCTGTGTGTGTGTGTGTGTGTGTTGTGTGTGTGTGTTGTCGGTGTGTGTGTGTGTGTTGTCGGTGTGTGTGTGTGTATGTGTTGTCGGTGTGTGTGTGTGTGTGTGTGTGTTGTCGGTGTGTGTGTGTGTGTGTTGTCGGTGTGTGTGTGTGTGTGTTGTCGGTATGTGTGTGTGTGTTGCTGGTGTTTGTGTGTGTGTGTGTGTGTTGTCGGTGTGTGTGTGTGTGTGTGTGTGTGTGTGTGTGTGTGTTGTCGGTGTGTGTGTGTGTGTTGTCGGTGTGTGTGTGTGTGTTGTCGGCGTGTGTGTGTGTGTGTTGTCGGTGTGTGTGTGTGTGTTGTCGGTGTGTTTGTCTGTGTGTGGTCTTTGTGTGTGTGTGTGTGTTGTCGGTGTGTGTGTGTGTGTTGTGGGTGTGTGTGTTGTCGGTGTGTGTGTGTTGTCGGTGTGTGTGTGTGTGTGTGTTGTCGGTGTGTGTGTGTGTGTGTGTGTGTTGTCGGTGTGTGTGTGTGTGTGTTTGTGTTGTCGGTGTGTGTGTGTGTGTGTTGTGTGTGTGTGTGTTGTCGGTGTGTGTGTTGTCGGTGTGTGTGTGTGTGTGTGTTGTCGGTGTGTGTGTGTGTGTGTTGTCGGTGTGTGTGTGTGTGTGTTGTCGGTGTGTGTGTTTGTGTGTGCGTGTGTGTTGTCGGTGTGTGTGTGTGTGTTGTCGGTGTGTGTGTGTGTGTGTGTTGTCGGTGTGTATGTGTGTGTGTTGTCAGTGTGTGTGTGTGTGTGTGTTGTCGGTGTGTGTGTGTTTATGTGTTGTCGGTGTGTGTGTGTGTGTGTTGTCGGTGTGTGTGTGTGTGTTGTCGGTGTGTGTGTGTGTGTGTTGTCGGTTTGTGTGTGTGTGTGTGTTGTCGGTGTGTGTGTGTGTGTTGTCGGTGTGTGTGTGTGTTGTTGGTGTGTGTGTGTGTGTTGTCGGTGTGTGTGTGTGTTGTCGGTGTGTGTGTGTGAGTGTGTGTGTGTTGTCGGTGTGTGTGTGTTGTCGGTGTGTGTGTGTGTTGTTGGTGTGTGTGTGTGTGTGTGTTGTCGGTGTGTGTGTGTGTGTTGTCGGTGTGTGTGTGTGTGTTGTCGGTGTGTGTGTGTGTGTGTGTTGTCGGTGTGTATGTGTGTGTGTTGTCAGTGTGTGTGTGTCTGTGTTGTCGGTGTGTGTGTGTTTATGTGTTGTCAGTGTGTGTGTGTGTGTGTGTGTTGTCAGTGTGTGTGTGTGTTGCTGGTGTTTGTGTGTGTGTGTGTTGTCGGTGTGTGTGTGTGTGTTGTCGGTGTGTGTGTGTGTGTTGTCGGTGTGTGTGTGTGTTGTCGGTGTGTGTGTGTGTGTGTGTGTTGTCGGTGTGTGTGTGTTGTCGGTGTGTGTGTGTGTGTTGTCGGTGTGTGTGTGTGTGTGTTGTCGGTGTGTGTGTGTGTGTGTTGTCAGTGTGTGTGTGTGTGTGTGTTGTCGGTGTGTGTGTGTGTGTTGTCGGTGTGTGTGTGTGTGTGTGTTGTCGGTGTGTGTGTGTGTGTTGTCGGTGTGTGTGTGTGTGTGTTGTCAGTGTGTGTGTGTGTTGCTGGTGTTTGTGTGTGTGTGTGTTGTCGGTGTGTGTGTGTGTGTTGTCGGTGTGTGTGTGTGTGTTGTCGGTGTGTGTGTGTGTGTGTGTGTGTGTGTTGTTGGTGTGTGTGTGTGTGTTGTCGGTGTGTGTGTGTGTTGTCGGTGTGTGTGTGTGTGTGTTGTCGGTGTGTTTGTGTGTGTGTGTTGTCGCTGTGTGTGTGTGTGTGTTGTCGGTGTGTGTCTGTGTGTGTGTGTATTGTCGGTGTGTGTGTGTGTTTGTTGTCGGTGTGTGTGTGTGTGTGTTGTCGGTGTGTGTGTGTTGTCGGTGTGTGTGTGTGTGTGTTGTGGGTGTGTTGTCGGTGTGTGTGTGTGTTGTCGGTGTGTGCGTGTGTGTTTTGTCGGTGTGTGTGTGTGTGTGTGTGTGTGTTGTCGGTGTGTGTGTGTTGTCGGTGTGTGTGTGTGTGTGTGTTGTCGGTGTGTGTGTGTGTGTGTTGTCGGTGTGTGTGTGTGTGTGTGTTGTCGGTGTGTGTGTGTGTGTTGTCGGTGTGTGTGTGTGTGTGTTGTCAGTGTGTGTGTGTGTTGCTGGTGTTTGTGTGTGTGTGTGTTGTCGGTGTGTGTGTGTGTGTTGTCGGTGTGTGTGTGTGTGTTGTCGGTGTGTGTGTGTGTTGTCGGTGTGTGT
>NW_027675562.1:435000-442500 GCF_965601325.2 Salmo salar | reverse complement strand
TGTGTGTGTGGGTGTGTGTGTGTTGTGTGTGTGTGTGTTGTCGGTGTGTGTGTGTGTGTGTTGTCGGTGTGTGTGTGTGTGTTGTCGGTGTGTGTGTGTGTTGTCGGTGTGTGTGTGTGTGTGTGTGTGTTGTCGGTGTGTGTGTGTTGTCGGTGTGTGTGTGTGTGTGTGTTGTCGGTGTGTGTGTGTGTGTGTTGTCGGTGTGTGTGTGTGTGTGTTGTCAGTGTGTGTGTGTGTGTGTGTTGTCGGTGTGTGTGTGTGTGTGTGTTGTCGGTGTGTGTGTGTGTGTGTGTTGTCGGTGTGTGTGTGTGTGTTGTCGGTGTGTGTGTGTGTGTGTTGTCAGTGTGTGTGTGTGTTGCTGGTGTTTGTGTGTGTGTGTGTTGTCGGTGTGTGTGTGTGTGTTGTTGGTGTGTGTGTGTGTGTTGTCGGTGTGTGTGTGTGTGTGTGTGTGTGTGTGTGTTGTTGGTGTGTGTGTGTGTGTTGTCGGTGTGTGTGTGTGTTGTCGGTGTGTGTGTGTGTGTGTTGTCGGTGTGTTTGTGTGTGTGTGTTGTCGCTGTGTGTGTGTGTGTGTGTTGTCGGTGTGTGTGTGTGTGTGTTGTGTGTGTGTGTTGTCGGTGTGTGTGTGTGTGTTGTCGGTGTGTGTGTGTGTATGTGTTGTCGGTGTGTGTGTGTGTGTGTGTGTGTTGTCGGTGTGTGTGTGTGTGTGTGTTGTCGGTGTGTGTGTGTGTGTGTATTGTCGGTATGTGTGTGTGTGTTGCTGGTGTTTGTGTGTGTGTGTGTGTTGTCGGTGTGTGTGTGTGTGTTGTCGGTGTGTGTGTGTGTGTGTGTGTGTGTGTGTTGTCGGTGTGTGTGTGTGTGTTGTCGGTGTGTGTGTGTGTGTGTTGTCGGAGTGTGTGTGTGTGTGTTGTCGGTGTGTGTGTGTGTGTGTTGTCGGTGTGTTTGTGTGTGTGTGTGGTCGGTGTGTGTGTGTGTGTGTTGTCGGTGTGTGTGTGTGTGTTGTGGGTGTGTGTGTTGTCGGTGTGTGTGTGTGTGTTGTCGGTGTGTGTGTGTGTGTGTGTTGTCGGTGTGTGTGTGTGTGTGTGTGTGTTGTCGGTGTGTGTGTGTGTGTTTGTGTTGTCGGTGTGTGTGTGTGTGTGTTGTGTGTGTGTGTGTTGTCGGTGTGTGTGTGTGTTGTCGGTGTCTGTGTGTGTGTGTGTTGTCGGTGTGTGTGTGTGTGTGTTGTCGGTGTGTGTGTGTGTGTGTTGTCGGTGTGTGTGTTTGTGTGTGTGTGTGTGTTGTCGGTGTGTGTGTGTGTGTTGTCGGTGTGTGTGTGTGTGTGTTGTCGGTGTGTGTGTGTGTGTGTGTTGTCGGTGTGTATGTGTGTGTGTTGTCAGTGTGTGTGTGTGTGTGTGTTGTTGGTGTGTGTGTGTGTTTATGTGTTGTCGGTGTGTGTGTGTGTGTGTGTTGTCGGTGTGTGTGTGTGTGTTGTCGGTGTGTGTGTGTGTGTGTTGTCGGTTTGTGTGTGTGTGTGTGTGTTGTCGGTGTGTGTGTGTGTGTTGTCGGTGTGTGTGTGTGTTGTTGGTGTGTGTGTGTGTGTTGTCGGTGTGTGTGTGTGTTGTCGGTGTGTGTGTGTGAGTGTGTGTGTGTGTGTTGTCGGTGTGTGTGTGTTGTCGGTGTGTGTGTGTGTGTTGTTGGTGTGTGTGTGTGTGTTGTCGGTGTGTGTGTGTGTGTTGTCGGTGTTTGTGTGTGTGTTGTCGGTGTGTGTGTGTGTGTGTGTGTGTTGTCGGTGTGTATGTGTGTGTGTTGTCAGTGTGTGTGTGTCTGTGTTGTCGGTGTGTGTGTGTTTATGTGTTGTCGGTGTGTGTGTGTGTGTGTTGTCGGTGTGTGTGTGTGTGTTGTCGGTGTGTGTGTGTGTTGTCGGTGTGTGTGTGTGTTGTCGGTGTGTGTGTGTGTGTGTGTTGTCGGTGTGTGTGTGTGTGTGTGTGTTGTCGGTGTGTGTGTGTGTGTGTGTTGTCGGTGTGTGTGTGTGTTGTCGGTGTGTGTGTGGGTGTGTGTGTGTTGTGTGTGTGTGTGTTGTCGGTGTGTGTGTGTGTGTTGTCGGTGTGTGTGTGTGTGTGTGTTGTCGGTGTGTGTGTGTGTGTGTTGTCGGTGTGTGTGTGTGTGTTTGTGTTGTCGGTGTGTGTGTGTGTGTGTTGTGTGTGTGTGTGTTGTCGGTGTGTGTGTGTGTTGTCGGTGTGTGTGTGTGTGTGTGTTGTCGGTGTGTGTGTGTGTGTGTTGTCGGTGTGTGTGTGTGTGTGTTGTCGGTGTGTGTGTTTGTGTGTGTGTGTGTGTTGTCGGTGTGTGTGTGGGTGTTGTCGGTGTGTGTGTGTGTGTGTTGTCGGTGTGTGTGTGTGTGTGTGTTGTCGGTGTGTATGTGTGTGTGTTGTCAGTGTGTGTGTGTGTGTGTGATGTCGGTGTGTGTGTGTTTATGTGTTGTCGGTGTGTGTGTGTGTGTTGTCGGTGTGTGTGTGTGTGTTGTCGGTGTGTGTGTGTGTGTGTTGTCGGTTTGTGTGTGTGTGTGTGTGTTGTCGGTGTGTGTGTGTGTGTTGTCGGTGTGTGTGTGTGTTGTTGGTGTGTGTGTGTGTGTTGTCGGTGTGTGTGTGTGTTGTCGGTGTGTGTGTGTGAGTGTGTGTGTGTGTGTTGTCGGTGTGTGTGTGTTGTCGGTGTGTGTGTGTGTGTTGTTGGTGTGTGTGTGTGTGTTGTCGGTGTGTGTGTGTGTGTTGTCGGTGTTTGTGTGTGTGTTGTCGGTGTGTGTGTGTGTGTGTGTGTGTGTTGTCGGTGTGTATGTGTGTGTGTTGTCAGTGTGTGTGTGTCTGTGTTGTCGGTGTGTGTGTGTTTATGTGTTGTCGGTGTGTGTGTGTGTGTGTTGTCGGTGTGTGTGTGTGTGTTGTCGGTGTGTGTGTGTGTTGTCGGTGTGTGTGTGTGTTGTCGGTGTGTGTGTGTGTGTGTGTTGTCGGTGTGTGTGTGTGTGTGTGTGTTGTCGGTGTGTGTGTGTGTGTGTGTTGTCGGTGTGTGTGTGTGTTGTCGGTGTGTGTGTGGGTGTGTGTGTGTTGTGTGTGTGTGTGTTGTCGGTGTGTGTGTGTGTGTTGTCGGTGTGTGTGTGTGTGTGTGTTGTCGGTGTGTGTGTGTGTGTGTTGTCGGTGTGTGTGTGTGTGTTTGTGTTGTCGGTGTGTGTGTGTGTGTGTTGTGTGTGTGTGTGTTGTCGGTGTGTGTGTGTGTTGTCGGTGTGTGTGTGTGTGTGTGTTGTCGGTGTGTGTGTGTGTGTGTTGTCGGTGTGTGTGTGTGTGTGTTGTCGGTGTGTGTGTTTGTGTGTGTGTGTGTGTTGTCGGTGTGTGTGTGGGTGTTGTCGGTGTGTGTGTGTGTGTGTTGTCGGTGTGTGTGTGTGTGTGTGTTGTCGGTGTGTATGTGTGTGTGTTGTCAGTGTGTGTGTGTGTGTGTGATGTCGGTGTGTGTGTGTTTATGTGTTGTCGGTGTGTGTGTGTGTGTGTTGTCGGTGTGTGTGTGTGTGTTGTCGGTGTGTGTGTGTGTGTGTTGTCGGTTTGTGTGTGTGTGTGTGTGTTGTCGGTGTGTGTGTGTGTGTTGTCGGTGTGTGTGTGTGTTGTTGGTGTGTGTGTGTGTGTTGTCGGTGTGTGTGTGTGTTGTCGGTGTGTGTGTGTGAGTGTGTGTGTGTGTGTTGTCGGTGTGTGTGTGTTGTCGGTGTGTGTGTGTGTGTGTGTTGTTGGTGTGTGTGTGTGTGTGTGTTGTCGGTGTGTGTGTGTCTGTTGTCGGTGTGTGTGTGTGTGTTGTCGGTGTGTGTGTGTGTGTGTGTGTGTGTGTGTTGTCGGTGTGTATGTGTGTGTGTTGTCAGTGTGTGTGTGTCTGTGTTGTCGGTGTGTGTGTGTTTATGTGTTGTCGGTGTGTGTGTGTGTGTGTTGTCGGTGTGTGTGTGTGTGTTGTCGGTGTGTGTGTGTGTTGTCGGTGTGTGTGTGTGTTGTCTGTGTGTGTGTGTGTGTGTGTTGTCGGTGTGTGTGTGTGTGTGTGTGTTGTCGGTGTGTGTGTGTGTGTGTGTTGTCGGTGTGTGTGTGTGTTGTCGGTGTGTGTGTGGGTGTGTGTGTGTTGTGTGTGTGTGTGTTGTCGGTGTGTGTGTGTGTGTTGTCGGTGTGTGTGTGTGTGTTGTCGGTGTGTGTGTGTGTGTGTTGTCGGTGTGTGTGTGTGTGTGTTGTCGGTGTGTGTGTGTTATCGGTGTGTGTGTGTGTGTGTGTGTGTTGTCGGTGTGTGTGGGTGTGTGTGTGTGTGTTGTCGGTGTGTGTGTGTGTGTGTTGTCGGTGTGTGTGTGTGTGTGTGTTGTCGGTGTGTGTGTGTTGTCGGTGTGTGTGTGTGTGTGTGTTGTGGGTGTGTTGTCGGTGTTTGTGTGTGTGTGTGTTGTCGGTGTGTACGTGTGTGTTTTGTCGGTGTGTGTGTGTGTGTTGTCGGTGTGTGTGTGTGTGTTGTGTGTGTGTGTGTTGTCGGTGTGTGTGTGTGTTGTCGGTGTGTGTGTGTGTGTGTGTGTTGTCGGTGTGTGTGTGTGTGTTGTCGGTGTGTGTGTGTGTGTGTGTTGTCGGTGTGTGTGTGTTGTCGGTGTGTGTGTGTGTGTTGTCGGTGTGTGTGTGTGTGTGTGTTGTCGGTGTGTGTGTGTGTGTTGTCGGTGTGTGTGTGTGTGTTGTCGGTGTGTGTGTGTGTGTTGTCGGTGTGTTTGTGTGTGTGTTGTCGCTGTGTGTGTGTGTGTGTTGTCGGTGTGTGTGTGTGGGTGTTGTGTGTGTGTGTGTTGTCGGTGTGTGTGTGTTGTCGGTGTGTGTGTGTGTATGTGTTGTCGGTGTGTGTGTGTGTGTGTGTGCTGTCGGTGTGTGTGTGTGTGTGTTGTCGGTGTGTGTGTGTGTGTGTGTTGTCGGTATGTGTGTGTGTGGTGCTGGTGTTTGTGTGTGTGTGTGTTGTCGGTGTGTGTGTGTGTGTTGTCGGTGTGTGTGTGTGTGTGTGTGTGTGTGTGTGTGTGTTGTCGGTGTGTGTGTGTGTTGTCGGTGTGTGTGTGTGTGTGTTGTCGGTGTGTGTGTGTGTGTTGTCGGTGTGTTTGTGTGTGTGTGTGGTCGGTGTGTGTGTGTGTGTGTGTGTGTGTGTTGTCGGTGTGTGTGTGTTGTGTGTGTGTGTGTTGTCGGTGTGTGTGTGTGTTGTCGGTGTGTGTGTGTGTGTGTGTTGTCGGTGTGTGTGTGTGTGTGTGTTGTCGGTGTGTGTGTGTGTGTTGTCGGTGTGTGTGTGTGTGTTGTCGGTGTGTGTGTGTGTGTTGTCGGTGTGTTTGTGTGTGTGTTGTCGCTGTGTGTGTGTGTGTGTTGTCGGTGTGTGTGTGTGGGTGTTGTGTGTGTGTGTGTTGTCGGTGTGTGTGTGTTGTCGGTGTGTGTGTGTGTATGTGTTGTCGGTGTGTGTGTGTGTGTGTGTGCTGTCGGTGTGTGTGTGTGTGTGTTGTCGGTGTGTGTGTGTGTGTGTTGTCGGTATGTGTGTGTGTGGTGCTGGTGTTTGTGTGTGTGTGTGTTGTCGGTGTGTGTGTGTGTTGTCGGTGTGTGTGTGTGTGTGTGTGTGTGTGTGTGTGTGTTGTCGGTGTGTGTGTGTGTTGTCGGTGTGTGTGTGTGTGTGTTGTCGGTGTGTGTGTGTGTGTTGTCGGTGTGTTTGTGTGTGTGTGTGGTCGGTGTGTGTGTGTGTGTGTGTGTGTGTGTTGTCGGTGTGTGTGTGTTGTGTGTGTGTGTGTTGTCGGTGTGTGTGTGTGTTGTCGGTGTGTGTGTGTGTGTGTGTTGTCGGTGTGTGTGTGTGTGTGTGTGTGTTGTCGGTGTGTGTGTGTGTGTGTGTTTGTGTTGTCGGTGTGTGTGTGTGTGTTGTGTGTGTGTGTGTTGTCGGTGTGTGTGTGTGTTGTCGGTGTGTGTGTGTGTGTGTTGTCGGTGTGTGTGTGTGTGTGTTGTCGGTGTGTGTGTGTGTTGTCGGTGTGTGTGTGTGTGTGTGTGTGTGTTGTCGGTGTGTGTGTGCGTGTTGTCGGTGTGTGTGTGTGTGTTGTCGGTGTGTGTGTGTGTGTGTGTTGTCGGTGTGTATGTGTGTGTGTTGTCAGTGTGTGTGTGTCTGTGTTGTCGGTGTGTGTGTGTTTATGTGTTGTCGGTGTGTGTGTGTGTGTGTTGTCGGTGTGTGTGTGTGTGTTGTCGGTGTGTGTGTGTGTTGTCGGTTTGTGTGTGTGTGTGTGTGTGTGTTGTCGGTGTGTGTGTGTGTTGTCGGTGTGTGTGTGTCTGTGTGTGTGTGTGTGTGTGTTGTCGGTGTGTGTGTGTGTGTTGTCGGTGTGTGTGTGTGTGTGTGTTGTCAGTGTGTGTGTTTGTGTGTTGTCGGTGTGTATGTGTGTGTGTTGTCAGTGTGTGTGTGTGTGTGTTGTCGGTGTGTGTGTGTTTATGTGTTGTCGGTGTGTGTGTGTGTGTGTTGTCGCTGTGTGTGTGTGTGTTGTCGGTGTGTGTGTGTGTTGTCGGTGTGTGTGTGTGTGTTGTCGGTGTGTGTGTGTGTGTGTTGTCGGTTTGTGTGTGTGTGTGTTGTCGGTGTGTGTGTGTGTGTGTGTGTGTGTGTTGTCGGTGTGTGTGTGTTGTCGGTGTGTGTTTGTGTGTGTGTTGTCGCTGTGTGTGTGTGTGTGTTGTCGGTGTGTGTGTGTGGGTGTTGTGTGTGTGTGTGTTGTCGGTGTGTGTGTGTTGTCGGTGTGTGTGTGTGTATGTGTTGTCGGTGTGTGTGTGTGTGTGTGTGCTGTCGGTGTGTGTGTGTGTGTGTTGTCGGTGTGTGTGTGTGTGTGTTGTCGGTATGTGTGTGTGTGGTGCTGGTGTTTGTGTGTGTGTGTGTTGTCGGTGTGTGTGTGTGTGTTGTCGGTGTGTGTGTGTGTGTGTGTGTTGTCGGTGTGTGTGTGTGTTGTCGGTGTGTGTGTGTGTGTGTGTTGTCAGTGTGTGTGTTTGTGTGTTGTCGGTGTGTATGTGTGTGTGTTGTCAGTGTGTGTGTGTGTGTGTTGTCGGTGTGTGTGTGTTTATGTGTTGTCGGTGTGTGTGTGTGTGTGTTGTCGCTGTGTGTGTGTGTGTTGTCGGTGTGTGTGTGTGTTGTCGGTGTGTGTGTGTGTGTTGTCGGTGTGTGTGTGTGTGTGTTGTCGGTTTGTGTGTGTGTGTGTTGTCGGTGTGTGTGTGTGTGTGTGTGTGTGTGTTGTCGGTGTGTGTGTGTTGTCGGTGTGTGTTTGTGTGTGTGTTGTCGCTGTGTGTGTGTGTGTGTTGTCGGTGTGTGTGTGTGGGTGTTGTGTGTGTGTGTGTTGTCGGTGTGTGTGTGTTGTCGGTGTGTGTGTGTGTATGTGTTGTCGGTGTGTGTGTGTGTGTGTGTGCTGTCGGTGTGTGTGTGTGTGTGTTGTCGGTGTGTGTGTGTGTGTGTTGTCGGTATGTGTGTGTGTGGTGCTGGTGTTTGTGTGTGTGTGTGTTGTCG